>NC_085013.1:11617906-11622316 GCF_963854185.1 Sardina pilchardus
GTACTGTGTGTAGTTTCTTTAAAAGCCACAAGCTCAGAGATGGTTTGTGAAATGTGATGTACTTGACACTTTCGTACTTACATTTTCATGGTGATAACAAAGCAATGTCAGGTCAGGCACACACATTTAAAAGATATGTAAAAGCAGTCAGTTATGTTAGGGAAGCTAACTTCCTGCGCCATTGTAAACAAAAAATGGCGCAGCAAAGCTGTTTCAGACATGCATGTAAGCTATCAACCAAATATAGGCAGCTGCACACTGGCTATCAACATGACATCACAGTTGCTGTGGTCTGTCGCCTCGATGGGTTGATACAGCTTTGTGGAGTCAAGGAATTCAGGATTTTCTCTACAGTGCTAACCACAGGACTGTGGTGGTCACAGGGATACAGTAAGGGTAGGCTATATGATATCACAAAAGAAAAGTGTGTGTGTGTGTGTGTGTGTGTGTGTGTGTGTGTGTGTGTGTGTGACTCACTGTGTTTGAGTGAGTGCCCGTGGGTATTTCTGAGCAGGAATGAGCCCTTACCAGGGGAGATGCATTGAAAAAGTCTTGGTGCAGAGACATTTCCCTTTGTGGAACTTTTTCATTTAAAGTTCAGGAACTCTTTTTTTTTTGAGAAACTCAAGATGATCTGGACTAGTAAAATCTAGTGTCAGTTTACACAGATTCTTGACCTACTTAGCAATTCTGACATTATCAAATCTATGGCATTATCTTTATGGAGTGATATTGTTTCATATGAGCGTATAAGACAACTTGTCTGTTGCAGTTGTCATAGACAACTGGGTCACCCTTCAACACATCATAATGGCTGTAGTATTGGATGTGGTTGCAGTAGACTTCACAAGATAACACAGCGACTGGCCAGAGAAAGATGAGAGGAGAGCATAAAAGAAGAGACTAAAAGTAGATGAGAGTGGGAGAGAGAGAGTTACAAAGATGTTTGAGAAAGCACAGAAGACAGTACAAAGGAAGAGTGTAGAACAAAAAAAAACCTGAAACCAGCATAATGAGCAAGATACAGAGAGAGCAACAGAGGCAACAAGAGAAAGAAAGAGAGACAGAGAGAGAGGGGGAAATAGAAAGGGAGGAGGAATGAGAGAATAAATGAGTTGCCGACAGAGATACAAATTGAGCTTAAGAGTGTGGGAGAGAAGGAGGGAGCGGAAAAGAGGGGCGTTGTGGGAAAGGCAGGAGGGGAGTGCAGCGGGCAGGCCTCCTTGGCAAGCCGCGGCGAAAAGGAGATTGTGGGAATTTACACGGGATTAGAGCGAGGCGTCTGATGCCCTCATCCTTTGGGACATTCTCATCAAGAAACAAACGAGAGAGAGAGAGAGAGAGAGAGAGAGAGGGAGGGAAAAAATATCTCTTTCCTGCTTTCTATCCCTTGTTTCTGGCTCTCAGGATTATACCCTTCCCAACACAGAGCCATACATACAGATACACACATGCATACAGATGCACTCATAATGCGTTCTCTCACCCTTTTAGTCGTAGATGTCAGTAGCATCTATCATAATTCATTTTTAATTTGGACATGTCACAATTTTGTAGTTGCCAGTGACTGTTAATCTGTCTTAATCTCTTAATTTGTGTGCTCCCCACCTGTGCATCTAGCCAGAACACTCTAGCAAAATGAGGCCAATCACTGCTGACCAGGCCCAGTGTCCAGCTGAACTCATGCTGACTGCCAACTCTCACCAAATATCATTATTTCTCATTTGTTTACAAACAAACAGAGCGCTGGTTGACTTCTAGATTGACTTCTTTTGGGTAAATGAGCATTCTGCACCAGAAAGTGGGAAAACAGTCTCTTAGTTAATGTTATTCTTTTGTTTGGGGCTCAAAAGCTAACTCTATTGACATGAATGTAACACTTCACATGAATACACTTGTAGTATTTATGCACATTCATAATCCAAATCAAATGCATCTGATTAGTTGTTTTGTTTGGTTTGGTTTCAAGTAAACTGGGGATTTATCACAGGTTAAATTGATGATTGATAACATCTGAATTGATTAAAATACTCCATGCAGGACATTACCATGCATAATGCATGGCATATTTAAGCAGTACTCCATTTATAACATTTTTATCAGTTCACGTCAAAGTGATTACTAGCAGTAAAGAGTCTGCGAAGGGATACTGCCTCTCTTCCAATCAGAAATGAAATAGTTTGATCTTACCTGTTGTATAAAGTGTATTCAAATGTACTTTTAATACATTATAAAGAATGTTGTCATAGGAAGCATTACCAATTAATGCTTAAATTGTGTGTTGTGCATTTGGCTGGGAAACCCAGTGGCATACCATTCCACAGTGCTCCAAGAGCCACAATGCTTCTCTGCATTATATTACAGAAAAATGGCTGAAAACAGATGTTCCATGCAGGCTGCTATCCTACCATAACACTTTGGGCTTTAGCTCAGTTCAGTTCTTTATAACCATGACATGTAGTCTAATAAATGTATGTAGGCTAATGTATCTTTTAGAAGCTTTTGACAGTTAAAGAGGCACTCCAGCCATTGATTGACCTCTAAAAATTCATGTTAGTTCCTGAAAGATATATATTCTCAATCAATGAAAATCCCTGTATGGCCTTGAAAGAGCTTGTCTCTCTATTCCCTCTTCCTCATCTCTGATGTGGGGAGCTAATAGCGCAACTGACAAAGTTATCAAAAGGCCAACAAGGTTAGTGTTAGATAGCTAACTCTGACATGCTGACTTGCTTATCTCATAAAACTGAATGTTGAGCAGATGTGTCCTTGGGAAAACAATTTTTCTAGAAATTATTTGGAAAACCCTTCAAATCAGTCTGGATTGGGTTCCATCCATTGTCAAGCAAGACAATAACGGTCTGTTCCGATTCAAATCAGCAAATCTAAACCAGAAATACTTAGCAATGGTGTTTACTGCTTTCTCCTCTGATACAGTATGTCTTGTAGGACATGAAGACACGTTCTTGGACGTTAAAACTGATTTTTGCCATGAGCGGGTCTTAAAAGTTGACAAGTGTTCGTGTAATTGTAGCCATCCATTCTCATAAGCCCCAGTAACCAAGTCAAGGGACAAGGTGCCCTGAACAGGAGTGATAGAGAGAAAATCTCAAGGACCATTTAGAGACACCGCAAAATGAGTTTTCCTGTCTACATAATGTCTTTTCTTCCAAGGTGTACCTCTCGCTAGGGATTATAATGTGGTTAGGGGTAATACAGAGGTAAAGTTTGACAAGGTGAATGTGAAGGAGACAGAGACATGGCCACAGGGAGAAAGAGGAGGACACGGTCAAAGAGAAAATGAGAGAAAGAGAGAAAAAGAGAGAGAGAGAGAATCTGTAAACAAGGAGCGGATATTGTTGAAGCTCACTCCTGGATCCTAGTGAGCAGCTCTGTAAAGCCCTGTGCTCATCACCGGCTCTGCCTGTAGTTAAGACCGGTGATAAAAGCTGATGGCTTTACTGCTTCGGCGGCCACTCCGACCCATCATTAGTGCTTTGCTGTCTCTCTCTTTGGAGACTCTCTCTCTCTCTCTCTCTCTCTCTCTCTCTCTCTCTCTCTCTCTCTCTCTCTCGCTCTGGAGACACTCTCTCTCGCTTTGGAAACTCTCTCTCTCTCTCGCTCTCTGGAGACACTCTCTCTCTCTTTGGAAACTCTCTGTCTGTCGGTCTCTCTCTCTCTTTGGAGACTCTCTCCCTCTGTCTCTCTCTCTCTTTCTCTCTGCGGTGTGAAGGCCCATCCCCATGTCGCCTGCCCCCTCCCCACGAGCCCCGCGCCCTGGGCCGACTCCTACGCTCTTCCCACTGGCTCGCGGGGGAAACAGGAAGCCGGTGCTTTTATAAGCCTTAATAAAAGCCTAATGACCTGCTTAATATTTCAGTTGCCAGGGGCTCCTTGCTGTGGCATGTGTGTCTCCACAATGCCCCTGCACCCACACATTTGTGGGAATGTGTGTGTGTGTGTGTGCCTGTGATCGGGTAAGAATGGATGTGTAAGCATAGCCCACGTATACATGTGTCTGAGGGCGGTAGCTGGAGTTCACGTCCATTGAACTCAGCGCCTTTGACCGAACCACAGCGCCTTTGACCGAACCACAGCGGGCCCATTCTTCTGCCGCGGGTGGGTTCCACGCTAATTAAAAGAGACTCACGGGGTGGAGTGTGAGAACATGGCCGCCCCCACGCCACCGGGACCAGAAAGGGTTATGCTAAATCACCTCATGTGATTGACTGATCAAAGCACCACTATGCAACAATTTGCTACTCTCGAAATGCTTTTATCAGGCAACTAGTTTGGTAAGGTCATGTGAAGGACAGATAAACACGCCATTCCCGTCAGCCATCCAGGATATGCACATCCAAGATATTCCCAGATTAGCGTTACTATAATGACGAGTGAGTGATGAGCAAT
>NC_085013.1:11622516-11625016 GCF_963854185.1 Sardina pilchardus
CCATGCGCTGCTGGGTTAGTCCATGACCCAGCAGTGGGCTGCAGTGAAGTGAACAATGGCCCAGAGAGCTGCTGTGATGGAAGACGTCATTAGAGGTCATTAAGAAGACAGTTAGTGGGCAGTAACTCAGCTGACGACACTCGGACAGGATAACGCTCTATGGCTCCATAGGGAACTCTGTAGTACATTTACTACGTGTGTGTGTCTGTGTGTGTGTGTGTGTGTGTGTAGGTGCGTGTGTAAGTGTGTGTGTGTGCGGGGGTATATGGGGCAGCTGTGGCGTAAGCGACAGCATCCGTAGCACTTTGGGATCCAAGTCCTGTCCAACGCAGTAGTTTGTTCATTATGCATGTAAATTGTAATATGCTTCTCACTCCCCACTACCACTGCTCAGCTCCTCCTATGGCAGGAGACTGAACCACACATAGTGTTTTAGCACATGCGTGTAGCACGTCAATGCATTTTCATAACTGTGCGCGCACATCCTACTGGTTCATTTGGCTCATTGTGGTCCAGTATTCCAGGATAACACTTAATGTTTGCCTTAATACGCAACAATACAAGTCATCAGTATAACATTTGCATTACGTTTCTTTATGTCACGTTCACAATTAAATATGAATATTTATATTATAATGAATTACTATTTTACTGTTTACTATTAATTATTATTATCTTTTTGTAAAAGAGAAGTATGTTGAGAAAAAACACATGCTTTCATGATTCTGACACAGAACAGTACTCTCTATCTCACTTTCTCTCTCTCGCTCTCTCTCTCCACACATACAGTACACATTTTTTTATCTGGAAATCAGGATTTGCCACAGCTGGCCAACTGCTTGCTCTCTTGGGGCAAACAATGAATCTCTTAAATAACCAGCCTAGTGGCTGTGTGTCTTGTTGTCTTTGTGTATGACATCACCACCCCCTGGTCAAATCCCCAGGAGCCCATTGGCTGGTTGGTGCTGAACTGCTGATCAGGTTGGTAGATCACACGGCCGTGCCAGAGGATGACATCATCAGTCTGTGGCCAGTGGCCAGTGGCTGAGCAAACACAGGGGTCTCTGGTGAAAAAAAACACATCCCATTCACATACAAGCTACACACACACACACACACACACACACACACTGACACACACATCAGTTATATACACATTCATCACATCGACATGGTCCTAACCATAAATATACACAGACACATACACACACACACACTCATGTACTAGATGTAACTGACACACACACACACACACACACACACACACCACACATTATAGCTGACCTCTAGTAACCTCGCCAGTGGCACCATTGCTAGTTCTGCTAAGTCTATTTCAGTTCATTGTGTGTGTGTGTGTGTGTGTGTGTGTTGGGGTGGCAAGTGATGGTCTGTGTGTTAGGGTTTGTGTGTGGAATGCTGGAATGCTTGTTTACATGTCCATGTTTGTGTGTACAAGTGTGTTTGTCAGCACACATCCAGTCAGCGTGTGCATGACTCAGGTTTCTAGGACAGGAAAGTACATTAGCAGCCCATCACAAACAAAGGCTCATTGTTTATTTGCTTTACATGCAGTGTGGTTCCTGGAAAACTATTATCCGGCCTATTATCTCTCGGCTCCCTGTGTAGATGTGTGTGTGTGTGTGTGTGTGTGTGTGTGTGTGTGTGTGTTAGTGTGTGTGAGAGAGAGAGGGAGTGACTCAAATTGCTTAATCCCTATCCTGTATAATGCCGCTGACTAGTTTGCCCGTTATCTAGCTATTTTGCATGCTTATTGTAACCCAAGCTCTGCAAATAGTTTCCCATTGACTCGGACAGCTGTGATGTAGTTGACTGGACGTGAGTCACCCAGAGACGGTGCGGGTGCAGAGCTGACTGCAGCAGCACAGGCCCCTCCGCTCCACTTCCTCGTCTCTCGGGGGACTCTGGGGAAAGGTCGTGTCACATGGAGCGTCTTGGAGTCCGAGGAGGCTCTGGAATGTTCCGTAGAGTGTGACCCTCTGGTCAGTGCCAACTTTACCCTATTGACCCTATAGTGTTCAACAGACATGTGCACGTACTTACAGACACACACACACACACACACACACACACACACTCACACACACACACACACACACACACACACACACACACACACACACACACACACACACACACACACACACTCACACACACACACACACACACACACACACACACACACACACACACACACACACACACAGACCCACACACACACACACACACTCACACACACACACACACACACACATTCCATCAGACAGATGCACACATGTCTAGTCCCTAACCTGTAGGGTCTGGCACCATGGCACAAATGTCTGGTCTCTGCTGGGCAGCCATATTGTCCTCTCCCCTGGGTGTCGGTTGGCTCAGCGGTCACTAGGGCAGAAGAGGAGGACACTTCTGTTGGATTGGGATGCGGCCACGATATAGTCTGAGTGTGCGGGAGTCCGGCGAGGTCACTCTGGCCCTTCAGACA
>NC_085013.1:11627516-11630016 GCF_963854185.1 Sardina pilchardus
CGTGTGTGCGCCCGCGCTCGTGCATACGTGTGTGTGTGCCTGTGTATGTGCGTGCGTGTGTGTGTCCGTGCCTGTCTGTGTGTGCTGTGCAGGTTAAGTCATGTACAGTGTTGTGATGGGGCCACAGAGCCAGTTTTTCAGCTGAAAGGGTGAGAAAGGCCTTGGGCTCCATGGCTGGGGGCTCCCTCCCCTCTCCCCTCTGCTCCTCTCTCCTTTTGACAGCGCAAGGCTCACACACGTTTTGAGGTGCTTGCTCATAGTCCACGCAAGCTATATGGACGATATGCCCCCATTGGAGATGCATGACATAGCACTCGCGCTTCCATGATGTTACGAAAAGCAGGACAGCATATTTCGCTACACAAGTACACATCAAACCCTTTCTCAGCTGCTTGTGTGTGTTCACATTAACATAGCTAACGTAGACTATGAATCAGCACATACTGTTCTTGCTGTCAGTTCGCTCTCTCTCAATTCTAACATTCTCTCTCTCTAGAGACAGACAGGGTCACACATTCACACACCCACCACCCCCCCCCCCCCCACACACACACACACACACACACACTCTCTCATCATTTGCAGCCAATTAGTCTTACACCTCTTCCAACCAGCAATTACACCACTAGACAGCACACCTGATTGGTGCTAATGACGGTGTCTAATCAGCTTTGCAGCTCCGCCTTGGAGTGAGCCACAGCAACAGGCAGTTTCATCTGGATGTAAAGATAGATACTATCCATCCATTCACAGAAGAGAGAGAGAGAGAGAGGGAGAGACAGAGACAGAGAGAGTGAAAGAGAGAGAGAGAGAGAGAGAGGGAGAGACAGAGAGAGAGAAAGAGATACAGAGATAGAGATAGATAGAGAGAAAGAGAGAGAGAGAGAGAGCTGTGGGGCCTACATGCTAACCTCACAGCTTCAGGCAGGTAACTACAGAACTTTCCAGACTGAGTCACAACAGAACTTTCCAGGCCTGATAGCAGCGTAAACACAGTGGCTATACGGCTGCTACTGATAGGGTAGTCTGCCCTGAGCAGGGCTTTGAAAGAGGGAAGTCGGTAGTAGATGTTTGGAGAGGTTATCAGTGTCCATGGTGAGAGAGCAGGCCCTCAACCCAGAGGGGAGCGCAAGGGAGAGGGAGAGGAGGAATGCAGGACTGCAGAAGATCACTCGGAGTCGTCTGAGTGTTTGTTTATAAATGTAGTGTCGGAATGGGAATGTGGAATCTGTGTGTGTGTGTGTGTGTGTGTGTGTGTGTGTGTGTCTGTGTCTGTGTTAGTCTTTGTGTGTCTGTGTGTGACCATTTGTATGTGCTCAGAAGATATGGTCATAATAGTCTTAAAGAAACCATTGCGACATGCCAAAGCTACAATGCCATAAATCACAGTCACCATTCTTTTTTCTTTCTAACGGACATAACCTTTTAATCATTCACTGCTATATAAACATTCTGCACACATTGTTACACTATCTCAACAAAAGGCAGTCATGAAAACAGTCAGTTTTCCCATTTCGTTCTGCGCATGGTCCGGCTACAGGCAGCTCAATCTGACCCAGGGACAGTCTATGTGGGACTCCAGCTGTGTTGTGGGCTGTAGTGAGAGCTCAATCAGCTGATAACATCTAGGGCGCATTTTTCCCCCCTCTCAAGTTAAATCTGGAAAAACAGAATGCTGTTAAAAGTTGCCTGCCAGCAAACAGCGCGCTCGCATTTTTATTTATTTAAAACCCAAATGAATCTCAGGAATGAAAGCGAGGTCAAACGCGTGTTTGCAATCTACCCAGTCATCCAGTTTAATTTGAGAGAGATTTCGGGATTTTGTTTTGGAAATGTGTGATTCCGGGCGTGCCACGGCCGTGCGGAGTGAGCCCTGGTGTGGTGTGCGTGGGGAGACGCATGTCTAAGAGGAGCCCTGGAGACTTAACCCCGGCTCCGCTCCGCTCCGCTCTCGGCCTATGACACAGCAGGGTGGCATGCTTTATTTAAGAAGTCACACACACACACACACACACACACACACACACATGCGCGCACACACACACACACACACGCATGTACACACACACACACACACACACACATGCATGCACACACACACACACACACACACACACACACACACACGCATGTGTACACACACACACACACACACACACATTAACCTGATTGTGTCTCATATGCCCAGGCCTTTACTCACATCACACCATTACAGCATCTGATCGTCAGCCTGAAGGCATCAGCAGAGCAAACTTCAGGAACCCACCAAGGGTCAATCTAAGTGTGTGTGTGTGCTACTCATGATGGGTTCCTGAAGCCTGTGTGTGTGTGTGTGTGTAATGTGTGTGTCTGGTGTGGTGTGGTGTGGTGTTATATGTCTAACGGACAAACACTCATCCACTCAGACCTTATATAGACTGGCAAGGGCTGTGTTTGTCTGCAGCACTTAAATAAAATGGAGTTTTCCCTAAGCTCTCTCTTATTCTGGAACACACACACA
>NC_085013.1:11640016-11660016 GCF_963854185.1 Sardina pilchardus
CTACATTAAGAAAAACACTCCCGAGTCCCGAAAGTATGCAGGGGCCGACTCCTATGGAGCATGCATACTTGGTGATGTGTACTCTCTCCTCGGCCGTGTCCCGGGCTGTGGCTGGGAAAACAGCAGTGGCATGTTTATTATGGAGATATAAAATGTACGAGTGTGGCAGGGGAGAAATATACCTCAACGTACAAAAACATATGGAACATTCGCAGGGTCAAACAGGCAGAGAGGGAGAGGCGTGGCTGGGGGAACGAGGGTGCAAGGAAGTGTGTGTGTGTGTGTGTGTGTGTGAGTGGGGGGCGGGTGTGTAGGATTGTGTGTGTGTGATGGTATGCATGAGAGAATGAGTGAGTGAGTGGGAAAGGAAAAGAGAGACAGGGAGATTGAGTGAGTGTACCAGACAGATAGATAGAGAGGGAGAGGGATGGAGCCGGCAGATGTAGTGTTCCACATAAATGTTAGAGCCATTTAAATGAAATATGTTATACACGAACAAGAGCCAGGCAGGGCTGAATTGTCTTAAAAGTTGTGTCTGATTTCCTTGGACTATATAGGCTAGTTAAGCGTTAACCTAAGTTAGAGTTATTTGTTTTAATACAATATTTTAAAGTGACAAAGTAGTCATGAGTGGTTGTGTTTATTTTTCTGTACTTACTTTACTTTTTTACTTAAACCCGGGACAACACAAACATTTATATTGCAGTTACTGATTTCTTATGTTGGCTTGTTGTTCTTTCCAGTGTGGGTCACACTCAAATTCTAAGCTTAAAAACACAGCTTCACTGCTGTAGGTATTAAAAATGACAAAGTTACATTCCAGGAAACGAGATGAATTTTGAAACTAAGCACCTTCGATCAATCTGTGCCAAGCAAGCTAAATAGGGATGTGGACACAATGCCATGTGAATCTGATCTTCTTTATGGTACCACTTCTCTTCATTTCACAACTGTAGATGCCTGTTCTGAATGCAGAGGCAAGATTACCCTAAATGACGAGGTGTTGTAATCTTTATCTGTAATGTCATGTGTGTGTGATAAACGAGTGTGAAGGAGTGAATAAACGAGAGAGTGAAAGAGCAAAGGATGAGTGAGAAAGTACTTCAGAAGTCCATTAAGCACCCCTCTGTTTGAAGTGCTTGGCCACTCTCCCTGCCTGTCAGAAACACAAACTCACACGACCCAGCCGAGTCATTCGGCTCTCGCCGCGCCCGATGATAGACAGAGTTTCAGGCCCAATGCACAAATAACATGGTATAGATCAAATCTGGGCACACACTGATACGCATGCATGCACACACACACACACACACACACACACACACACACACACACAGACATACCGGTAGTCCAAATGAGTTTTTGTCACTGTCAAGAGAGAGAGAGAGAGAGAATTATTATGTTTTTCAATTTAATCTCATCCATACTATCTAGCAAATGTGTGTCAGTGGGCTGCTCTATCTCCCTGGCCTAGATCTGTAGGTGTGTGTGTGTGTGTGTGTGTGTGTCTGTGTGTGTGTGTCTGTGTGTGTGTGTGTGTGTGTGGTCTCAGAGGGGCTGAGTCAGTGCTCCGCATGCCAATGCACACACACACACACACACACACACACACAGCTTTATCACTGTACACTGGGGACTGACACACTCTGAATTTCAAACATGGGTCTCAGCCTCTCTGCATTGGCAGGCTGTTACCTGCGAGTGATGGAGCCAAAATGACAAACTAAACCAGCCAAAATACATAGCATGCCGCGCCAGAGTTAAATCTGCTTAAATGTTTTACTTCAAAAACGAGCGCTGGACCTGCTGCACAATACCATTGTTGATGTTCAGAACCTCCACATCTTGTACAGCTGTGGTGATGTTTAACTTCAGTGTCTGGCTAGTTCAGTGAACGGTTTGATAGTTGATACAATGAATCAATGTTGAAGTGATTAGCGTTTCAGTCGGTTAATTTGACACATGAAAGGTCAGTGAAAGTAAGCACTTTTTGTTCCTGAAACCTTGATGCGCGCAGACACACACACACACACACACACACACACACACACACACACACACACACACACACACACACACACACACACACACACACACACACACACACACACACACAGAGTGAGGGAGAAACAGAAATAATATACACTACACACACACATCTGCAATGTAATTACACAGAAATATGAAGCCAGACCAACACTGTGCGTCACACACCATATGCTAACTCACCCTGTACGTCACATGCTCTAACCAGGCATTGTGAGCCTGCTCAAACTACATGACAAACGGGACAAGAATTTGGCCCGAGTCAAATGTTTGTTGGATCCAATTGATTCAGGGCTAAATCTCATCAAAATATATCAGAGTCTGTTTGGTTTAAGGCAAACACATGAACATACACATGGTTTGTGTAAATTTACCCACAATGCGAAGCGATATAAACTCGTTGCCCCCTGGAACATGCATATGTATATGTGTGTGTATATGTGTGTATATGTGTGTATATGTGCACTGGTCTCTGCAAGCAAATGTATTTCTCTGGAAATATCTCCACAATCCCATTTACATCACTCAGCCTTCACACCATGTTATTAAGTGGTGCAGCGCATTCCCCCCTCTCTTCCTCTCCGCTTTGTATCTCTTCCTGCTGCCATCTCTCTCTCTCTCCCTCTATCTCCCCCTCTCTCTTTCTCCCTCTCTCTCTTTCTCTCTCTCTCTCGTTTCTGCCACCACTGCCACCCTCTCTCCATATTTAATTACATTTGTGCCCACCTGGTCAATATGACCCCTCGGAACCTTCTGGAATATTTGATGGGCTGTGGAAATTGGATTGAAAGGTTTTCTGGAGCCGGGCCAGAGCTGGCTGCCGTGTTTATAGGTCTCGCATCGTACAGGAAAGGGATTATGTGTTGGCTGACCTCTGACCCTGTAAAGGTGCAAATTGCGCATTAAAAGTCCCCGGTTTATCGTCCAGGCGTTTTAATACTGTACAGGTACAAACATGATCTGCAAAGGAGAAAACGTTGAAGTGTCGCTGAAAAAAGAAGTGCGCCCTTCAGAAAGAGGCTGAAGTTATGTTTATTCCGCGTTATAGCTACTGACAGTGTGGTCGCCATCGTTTTATGGTTGTGGATATTTTAGCTGTGCAGTATGAGAGAAAGAGGGAGTGAGGGTGAGAGAGAGAGGGAGAGGGAGATCACGATGGTGAGCCACACCGCGCTACACTGATAAATCTCTCATTCCCTGACGCCACCAAGGCTCATTCCAGCTTATCACCTGACATATCCACAGAGATGAAAGAGAGATTTTTGGGAATGGCTCTGTAACAAGATCCCTCTAGTCTCTGGATTTCACAATTCTCCTCGGAGTGTCCTCTGAGCCTGCCCTGTCTCTGGGGTCAGATAGGAAGGAGGCACACATGAACACTGGGGCAGCACTGAGAGACAGTCTGGTGGGGATGGCTATGGAGTCTCTGACTGATAACAGCCTTGTGTTTGCTGGTGTGTGTGTGTGTGTGTGTGTGTGTGTGTGTGTGTGTGTGTGTGTGTGTGTGTGTGCGCCTCTGTGTGTGTGTGTGTGTGTGTGTGTGTGTGTGCCTCTGTGTGTGTATGTGTGTGCGTTTCTGGGAGCACTCCCACTCTGTCTCTCAGGTTTCCTGTGTAAGTGACCCTTTATCCTCAGCTGCAAGGGAAGCTATAACAGACCACTGGTGTGTGTGCGTGCCTGTGTATGTGTGTGTGTATCTGTGTGTGTGTGTGTATGTGTGTGTTATCGTTTGTCTGAGTCTGTCTATGAGCTTATGTGATTCCTGCGACGCAGAGTGGAGCATTAGGTTTCAGATAATAATGTGTGTGTACGTGTGAGTGTGAGAGTGTGTGTTTATGCGTATGTGGATGCCTGCTATGTGTGTATGCGTTGAGGGGGATTCTGAGACTCGCTGTCTGTCTCTCTGCTGGTCCCCCGCTTCCTGGTTGACGCAGGTGCAGTGATCTCACTTCCTGCGTCCCGTCCTGCATCCGCCGGCCACAGCCGTTTCCTGGCCCCCAAGGTCAGCCAGCAGGACACACATGCCCATAGAGAACATAGAGAGAGGGATAGAGAGAGAGAGAGAGAGAGAGAGAGAGAGAGAATGGTCAGTGAGAGAGAGAATGGTCAGTGATAGGTCATCTTGGTCACCCTTGGTCCCTGTTGGTTTGGAACCATCAAGTCATATCTGTCCTTGTTATCAGAGAGAGAGAGTCTCACCCCTACACTGTCTGGAGTGCCCCCTTCAGCCTGTGGCATGGCATGTGTCTATCTCTCTCTCTATCTCTCTCTTTATCTCTCTCTCTGTCTCTCTTCCTCTCCATCCATCATTTCATCATCATCCATCAACTCTTCCTGCCTCTCCTTCTGTTCCCAGCACCTCGGTGCCTGTCACCTCCATCCTGACCTCCTCGTCTGTCTCGGTCCTCTCCTCCCTTTCCTCCTTTTCCTCCCTCTCTCTCTCTCTCTCTCTCTCTGTTTTCCTCTCCCAAACCTCTCATCCACACAACTACGGTATATGTATGTGTGTGTGTGTGTGTGTGTGTGTGTGTGTGTGTGTGTGTGTGTGTGTGTGTGTGTGTGTGTGTGTGTGTGTGTGTGTGTGTGTGTGTGTGTGTGTGTGTGTGTGTGTGTGTGTGCATCATGTGAGCTGAGCTGATAGACCCATCTTTTGTGCACTGCGTGCTCGCACTTCCTCTGTGTCACTAGGAGCTTCCTGTTCCACCTAACACATCGCACACGCCTGTCACAGCAGGGTGGAACCGTGTGCCAGTAATTCAAACTCATGCACAGACACACACACCATCTCCGAGGCTCTCTCTCTCTCTCTCTCTCTCTCTCTCTCTCTCTCTCTCTCTCTCTCTCTCTCTCTCTCTCACACACACACACACACACAGTTACAGAGACATGCTTGCACACATGTGGAGACACACACACACACAAGGGTACATTCTTGCACACACTAGACACAAACACACAGACGCTGGGAAAATGACATATTTTGTATCAATAGAGGCAGGCATGCAGGAGCATGCTGCACTTCTCACACTTCCGATATTCCCTCTCCTTCTCTCTCTCTCTCTCTCTCTCTCTCTCTCTCTCTCTTTCTCATCCTCCTCCCACCCTCACTCTGATGTATAGCTCTCCAACTTTCCTTCCCCAAGGAAATAAAATCATCAATTGGAAAATATGCCATTTGTCTTTTGATGTCGGCTTTCTTCACGATGTGTCTGTCTGTGTGTGTGTGTGTGTGTGTGTGTGTGTGTGTCCATGGCTGTGTCATCTGTTGTACATTCCTCTGCAGATGCTCCATAAAGACAGAGCTATCCCCTCTTTCCTGGAAGGTTGAGGAGCGTTATCTGTCTGTCAGTGGTTATCAGTGCAGGATGCATGTCCGGGAGTCAGAGCAGGTCACATTCCACAGATATTCCACAATCACTCCCAAAGCCATCCCAGACGCACACACATATTTACAACAGATATATGTGAATTTGTCTGCCTGTGTGTGTGTGTGTGTGTGTGTGTGTGTGTGTGTGTGTTTGGGAAGGAGGGGGGTGGAGTAAAGAGAGAGTTAATGCACTCTCTCCAAGCTGAGTGATGTTTTTTAAAGTGTCTGACATAAGTGTGTAATGACTGCTATTGAGTATCATATTACAATGGTCAAAGAACTACATTGAAAAAATACATTTATGTTTCATTTACTCGAATAAGAAAACATGCCCAAAGGCCTACAGTACTAGTATATGGAGTGCAGTGTTATACACTCATTGCCACATTTCACATGTGGATATCTGTGTGTGCGAGTGTATACGCATGTGTGTTTGTGTGGGTGTTCTATAGCAGGCTTGTAAACATACTCTTCCGTGCGTGTGTTTTGTTTGTGTGTGTGTGAGTTTGGGAAGAATGAGAGAATGAAAGAGATTTATGAATGAATTCAAGCTGAAGAGGCAGCACTTCCTGTTTGACTGCTGGGACTTCCTGTCAAAAGACTGCCCACCCCATCCCCACCTCCCCTCCCCCACCCCCGTGAGACCACAGCTGTGGAACAGTCATCAACACAAGTGGAGCATGTCAACATAAAGCTCTGTTTGCTTAACAGATCAACTGCAATGTTATTGTTCGGCAAACTCCTTGTGAGCTATGAGAAAAGATTACTGTTCACTTTTCCATCTCTGTCCAACTTCCCAGTCACATCCTTCAGTCACTGACATGAGACTGATTGACAATGTATAGCTTTTCACTTCCACCGACAGTAACACATATGGCATAGAGAGTAACGTTTTCCTCTCACATTAGACCATGCAGTAGAGCAAAGGCCAGTGGTATAACTTTATGTATGAAATTCAAAAAATGTCTTGATTTTGTGTACTTAGGGTTAGTTTTGACAGTCAAACAATTTGACTATTGGGAAATTACACACTTCAGCTCTGAATCATATGAATTGGTATCTATATGTTCCTAACATCTCTACTTTTTAACTTTCTTCTAGACCATTCTTAAGATTTTTGGCTGCGTACTTCAAGACATATTGGAAGACTCTATTTTGTAATTTCTATATCTGAACAATGGCCTTGTAATGACTTTAAAGTATTGCCATTTGTTCATTGCACAAAATAGAATAACTGATACGTTGTGTCCCTTGAAACCTCTTTTAATCAATACATATTTATGTGTGAATTCTGGCAGTACAAGCTGTTTCAAGAAGTGATAGGGAATTCTGAGGAATTCTGACCTAAACGAGATAGGGAGAGAGAAAAGACACAGAGCCTGACAGACGGACGTACAGACAGAGGGACCAAGAGCAAAAGAGTGGGGGAAAGACAGACATGGTTCTTGGTTGGTCTTTGAGTTCTCTTCAGGAATCTGTGTGATGTGAGAGGGCCACCCGCCTGCCAAGCCATCTGTCCCGTGGGTCCGGATCTGGCCCCTGGGCCCTCCTCACACACGGAGCTGGAAAAACTCCTAAGGGCCCGTAGAAAGACGGAAACACACACACACACGCATGCAAGCACGCACACACACACACACACATGCACACACAGCGGCACCACACATGCACTTGGAAGTCCTTAAAGTCACTCAACGAGAGCTCTTATCGGCACGTGTCATCAATCCACTCAGGTATGCCAGGAATGAGCTCAGTGAGAGACAGGAGGGGGAGTGTGAGTGTGGGTGAGTGTGTGTGTGTGTGTATGTGTGAGAGAGAGAGAGAGAGACAGAGTGTGCATGTGTGTGTGTGTTTGTGTGTGTGTGTGTGTGAGAGTGTGTGCGTGTGTGTGCGTGCGTGTGTGTGAGTGTGTGCGTGTGTGTGTGTGCGTGCGTGCGTGCGTGTGAGTGTGTGCGTGCGTGTGTGTGTGCATGCGTGTGTGTGTGTGTGTGTGTGCACATATGCAAGTGTGTGTGTGTGTGTGTGTGTTGTATGTGGGTGGGTGTGCGTGTGTGTGTGCCTGTGTGTGATAGAGCAGGAGCAAATGATAGAGGAGGGGGATAGAGGAGGCAAGAGAGGGGGCCTTACATATGGTTTGCAGAAAGCCCCTAGAATGTCAGTGAACCAAAGAAGGTGGATACATATTACCCAGCACCAATCATGTGGTCAAATCATCCAAACATTGTGTTGACCTTTCACCTCTGACCCCTGACACGGGGGAAATGCCTTCATGTGTGTGGCTCTCCTGAGATCCAGCTCAGATGCTGATTACCGCAGGTGCTTGTTCAGATGCTGCCACCATCAGATAAGATAATGGCCAGGACTGGAAATGTATCTCTATCTGTGCGAAAGAGAGCATGAGCAAAAGTGTATGTGTGTGTGCGTGTGTGTGTGTGAGAGAGAGAGAGAGAGAGAGAGAGAGAGAGAGAGAGATCACATGATAACGAGGGAATGATCTTTGGTCACCTGAAAGCACTTCATTGCACCAGTCGTAATTCCTAAGTGAAATCACTGTCACTTTCTAAAACCCATTACCCATGAGCCATTATAAGCACACCTACAAAGGGCTATAAAGCATTCATAGTGTTCCATAGCTATGTATACATAGTCATATTATTGCTATTAAGCATCACTTTATCCTGCCAATGTTATCATGTCATCATTCCTGTTACTAAGAGGTACTATCAGCTTTAGAATGCAATATGGTATATGGTGCTGCAAGGCTTAAGCAACAGCATCACAGTGAAGAAGGCCTAATGGCGGTTTAAGTACCTATGACATCTATTGGCATGGGAGGAGAAGCCCTTTCCTCATGACATCTTCTCCTGGAATCTCACTTATGAGGTTGAATTTGAAAGCAAAACACACACACACACATACACACACACACACACACACACACACACACACACACACACACACACACACACACACACACACACACACACACACACACACACACACACACACACAGGGACCAGCATGATGTAATGTGTGTGTTTCGACGTCCTCGTGCAGGGTGGCCATAGACAGACTGTAGAGGATGACCAAATAGCTGTGACATTCCGGAGCATCGTTAGCCACGGTGGTATAACCACCATACATCCGCCCCTACATACATATGCCCCTGGAGTGACCCTCGACTCGACCCGACCCAACCCCCCCCCCCCACACACACACACACACACACAGACACATTCACAGACACACACACACAGCCTCAGTCATCCCAAACCCTCTCACATGCCTGTCACCTGTTCCCCCAAACTCACACCCTCACTGCCCATCTCTGTTCTCGCCCAGCCCCCCGTGACAGCCCCCTCTCCCCCCTGCTCCACCGTGCCATGATTTAGGGCTCTGTGGGCCCTCTGGAGCCTCGTGGGACTGTCCTGCTGTGGGGCCACATTCACAGGCCTCCTCAGATCTCTCCTGGGGGCCGAGCAGTTAGCCAGGGGCTACGAGCGCTAAGGCCCTGTTCCCTCCCTACTAGCCCCGTGGCTACTGGTGGAGCAGCCTCCAGTCTTAGAGGTCAACCACACAAATACTTACGAGAGGTCACCCACACCAATACTACATTTTTTTTTTTTTGCTGACACAGAAGTGAAGTGAAAGACAAGTTTTTGTTCTGTGTTAGCCTTTCATTCACATGGCAATGGCATTTTTGGGTCCTGAAAATGCAAATGTTTGAAAATGCATTCCTTGAAGAGTTGAGACTTTTGGAACCACAACCCTTGCATAGCCGTCGGTGTTGTGTTGACATAAATCTTCAACAAAATTCAGGGGGAAATCACTGCTTTCCAGACACTGCGTCATTTTCGTGGACAACCTGTTACACATATCCTCAGACACGATCACTTGTGAAGGAGAGAGATAGGTCAGGAAATGATTTGAATACAACATTCACACAAAGCGCTCTGGACACAAATGTTCATTCATTCTATTTAGCTGGATATCTTCCCCCAAAACACTGCAAATGCCCTGCAAAAGACTAATTACACAGATGAAGGCTTGCTTTGTTGAGGTCAAAACAAAGATGTAAAATAATTCTTACTCACACTTGCTTATGAATGGTGAGGGAGTGGCTTCATAAAATGAGAAAGAATGGGAATTGGCTATTACTCATCAGTCTCTATGCAAGCTGGACTTCCCCAGTCAGCATGAAGCACCCTGTCAGCTTTGAGTCACCCAAGCCCCCACACTCAATCACACACAGACACAGTGATTACGCTGAGAAATATTTGCATTGAAATCTGCATTCCACAAGTGTTAATCATGCAAGCCAGCCTGTTCCGCTTCCTTGACCCTTATGTGGAATTCAACCAAATCGCTGTCATTCTGTCTCTCTCCGTCACTCACATGCTCACACACACACTCACATAATTACGTACGTACGTACACACACACACACACACACACATGCATCCTCTCCCCAGGCAGTGGACACCAACATAGAGAAAACATGTGAAGGCCCCTTCCTGCTTCCTGTGGGATGAGTCGCCCCTCCAGCTCCCGCACGCGCTCAGTCACCCAGCGGGAGGGCACCGCTTCCTGTGACCCCGAGGGGACAGAGAGGGAGGTGGGGAACAAGGGAGGGAGAGAGCGAGGGAGGAGAGGAGCGGAGAGGAGAGGAGAGGAGGAACACAAGGACGCAGACAGACGAGTGTCACAGAAGGAGTGAGAAATCTCTGTGGAATGCCAGGAATGAGAGGTAGCACGTTCTCAGCACCATATGAGGACTCGAGCGGGCCGGAAGAGGTCTGTAAACATTGAGCAGCGAGTCACAGTGTACCGGCTCCAACTGAACCCCCATCAGAGACTCCACCTCCACCACCACCACCACCACCCACTGAGGCTTCAGCGGACAACCAGAATTCTCCCCCATGAACTGCACTGTGACTGACTCACGGTGCTGCCTTATAGAAGTGCATTTTTGTGGTCAGTGATAATAATCAAAGCTGTGTGAGTGGCTGACTCTTTGATATCACTTGATGTGAAAGGGCTTTTAAGCTTTAGATTCTCATTCAACAATGACAATCAGGAATGCGTACCACAAACTCCAACACATCTATGATTCACCCAAAGAGACTTCCTCAGACCACACAGGAAAACTATTGTTGAGATACATCATTACATATCTCAAAGATAAATCAAAACACAATAACTCACTGACAACTCCACTGAAATGACTTTGAAAATAAAATTGAAACAAATTATTAATGAAAATTCATTAGAACCAATCTCTTCATATATCCTAACACATATTCAAACACACAGACACATCAGACAAGGGAACCATACCTATTTGAATGTAATTCCCTGAACAAGGCCACAAAGAACCAACAATTACATAGGAAAGCTTTAGTTGCATAACACCTTCACACATACATGCACACATGCAGGTAACACAAGAGGAACACACAATGCATAGGCAACACTCACAGAGACACCACTAGTGTTTTGCTACAGCACCCTGACCTCAGCACTCAGGACTGCTGCGTGACTGAAAGCAGATGACAGTTATTAAGACAACCACACTCACACATTCCAGCAGTCACCTTGACAGTGTGTGTGTGTGTGTGTGTCTGTGTGAGTGCGAGTGTGAGTTGTTTCCATGGCTGTCATCAGCAGAATTCTTCCGCACTCTGTATTTATAAACAGAGGATAACAGCTCTTTTCTTCCTGCTTCGCCTCGGTCCCCCCCGACAGATTTAAAGTCGACACTGACAGCAGTCATTTGTCCCCCCCCCCCCTCCTCCTCGGCCGAAGGTGCGGAGAGGAGGTGCGGGCTGAGGAGACACGAGCGAGGAGACGCGGCCGAGCTCAAGTGTCCTGCTCTGTGGAGCGTACGCTGCAACAATTAGCTTCCATTTTAATCAATGGAGCTGTCCACGCCAGATGTGAGAGCGCTGCTGCGCACATTTGGAAAAATCAGATCAGTCTCTTAAAACGACTTGGACAGTTCGCCAACGGAAGGCTTCAGCTGCGCTCCCGGTGAAGCCTGGCTGTTAACTCTTATCCTCCCGTCAGAGCAGACAGGCTTCGCAGAAACATAAAGCAGACTTTGGAATATGTATATGATTTGGTCATACGTGATATATCCATTACATGCAATATATTTCAAGACCCAGAGAAAGACAGAACCACAGATTAGTGGTGAAACAGCATAAGGGCTGAAATACCTTTGAAACCTTTGTCACATTGCCACCATTAGTCGGACTGCATGTCTAGCTGCACACAACTGTGTGTTACTCTTTCTGTACAGTGGGTATAGTAAGTATGCGCACCCATGCTAAAGTTGACTAAAAAGAGGAATATAAAATCATCTTTTGAGAATTGATTGTAATGCCTTAATTCAAAAAATGAGTAAAAATCAAACCGCTAAGGACACTAATTTTCTTTGTGATTGAAGAATGTATCGTAAATAGATAAATGTTCTTCCTTAAATACAGGTTGCATAAGTATTTGACCCCTATGTTAAATTCCCATAGGAGCAGGAGGATTTTTTATATGTTTTTATTTTTAAAGGCCAGCTATTTCATGGATCCAGGATATTATGCATCCTGATAAAGTTGCCTTGGCCTTTGGAATTAAAATAGCCCCACATCATCACATACCCTTCACCATAGCTAGAGGTTGGCATGGTGCTTTTTCCAGTTAGCCTATAGCCTGTTTGATTTGCATTGAGCTCAATGAGCATCAAACAGGCTAATAGGCTAACTGGAAAAAGCACCATGCCAATCTCTAGCTAAGGCCAAGGCAACTTTATCAGGATGCATAATATCCTGGATCCATGAAATAGCTGGCCTTTAAAAATAAAAACATATGACAAATCCTCCTGCTCCTATGGGAATTTAACATAGGGGTCAAATACTTATGCAACCTGTATTTAAGGAAGAACATTTATCTATTTACGATACATTCTTCAATCACAAAGAAAATTAGTGTCCTTAGCGGTTTGATTTTTACTCATTTTTTGAATTAAGGCATTACAATCAATTCTCAAAAGATGATTTTATATTCCTCTTTTTGGTCAACTTTAGCATGGGTGTGCATACTTACTATACCCACTGTATGTGTGTGTTCGTGTGTGTATGTGTGTGTGTGTGTGTGTGTGTGTGTATGTGTGTGTGTCTTATAACATTTTAAAACAAGCTCTGTTTTCCACATAGTTCAGCTCCAGCCATTGTATGCCAGAGCCTGGAAAGCCAATCAGTTGCTCCAGTTTGGGCCTCATTCACACAGAGCCTGAGTCCACAGGGGGACAAGGAGGGGACCCCCCCCCCCCCACACACACACACACACACACACACACCTCAACCCCCTTCCTCCACTCCGTAAACACACAGTACCCCAGCTAAGCTCACAGCAACATACATGGTGTTTAAGGCTTTTCTGTTCTATCATATCTGTCAGTGTTGGCAATTTGTGTGTGTGTGTGTGTGTGTGTGTCTATATCTGTGGTTAAGCCTATGAACACTTTGTCACTTTGTACTGCCTGTGTGTGAGAGTGTGTCTGCATGTGAGTGAAATTGCACATTAGACATGACCTCATGTAAGTGTGTGTGTGTGTGTGTGTGTGTGAGCGCTGCCTAAGCCCTGTGTGGTGTTGAGTGTCGCTTCCCTCTCTCGCGTCTCCTCTAAGTGGCTGTGGGCCGAGCCTGAGCTTCATTAAAGGGATCAGGTTGCGGCGCGGCACCCCGCGGGGGGGCGGCTACTTCCTGCGTACGGGGGGCTCTGCGGGTCATAAACACGCGCGCCAACAGATGGGCCGACCGGACGCACGCCGCCATCCCCACCGTCACAGATCACCGCCTCGCCACCTTCCACTCCTAATCTTTCTCCTAAACATTCTGCTCCAGCCGCCAAGGCTCTCTCCTCTCCTCTCTTCTCCTCTCCTCTCCTCTGGTCAAGATAAACCTCTGATATGTTTCTCCCACCCAGTTTTATCAACTGTCCTACCCAAACCTGACTTCTTCTAATGTAAAGCGCTTTGGGTCAACTCCTGATGTATTTAAATGTGCTATATAAATAAAAGTGACTTGACTTGACTTGACGTGACGTGACCCATTGGGTAATACCTGTCATTCTTCCACTTGTTTTTATATCTATGCCCCATTTTTCATAGTTTGTTCATTTTATTCTGAGCTCGTCATGTTAGTATAGACAGGGTTACCTACATTCCCTGTCATCTTCTCATGATTCACTCCCTTCTCTTTTTTTCTGCTCTTCTTCTCTCCTTCTCTTTCCCCTCCTCCTTTCCTCCTATAAGCGCAGACCCCAGGCAGCCGTCAGTGGACCGGTGCTTCCCTGGACAGCACCGCTGTCACACATGTTGCCCAGATGCTCCATCTGCACGTCGGTAGGAGACACCAGGCCAGGGCCAGTTGAACTCCCTGCAAATCAGATCAGATGAGATCAATCCAAACCATACTGCTCCTAATCCTATTTATGACAGATTCTGGATTTATAGCCTTAGCATTGACTAAAGTTGGTGCTCAGACTGCGCTAGGTCAACCTGTATCAGGCTACCGTTTACAGTGTTCTGCCTTCATGCTGTTTGCTTCGCTTTCTTTCCTTGTTGCTTATATTTACAACTACATTCAGTTTAGTGACGTGGCAACAATAATAACAATATTGATAATAACAATAAATACTGATGTTATGATAATCAACTCTCCTTCTTCTTCTTCTTCTTCTTCTTCTTCTATAGTATGAGACTTTCAGGCAGAACTCTGCTGGAGTGCAATCTCTGTGCCTCCCTATGGAGAAAGTGAGAAAACAGTGATAATGTGGGGACAATGAGGTCAAACACACTAACGTACACATACATACATACAAACCCCCCCTGACACACACACACACACATACTCAGTGACCCAGATACCCTAACGGACCCAGCAACCCCCACTCAACAACACAGTCATCACCCAGTCTGCCTGTGAGGTCAGCTATGCATATACACACATATAGACGACACCCCCCACACATATGTGTTCATGAGCATTAAGTGGGATGTCTTCTCTTGCATATGTGTCTGCATTCATATGTCTGTGGGTCTGTGGATCTGTGAACAGATGTGAGAATGCTTACGCTCTTGTTAGGCTTCTCATTGTGCACGCATTCATGAATGTGTGTGTGTTTGGGGGGTGGGGTGTTAATGTGTGTGTGTGGGGGGGGGGGGAGTGTTTTTCAAGACTCCTACTTCTCCTTGTCTCTCCGTTAAAGCCAGACTTTGAGGAAGGAAGAGAAGAATTGAGAGGAGGAGAGGAAATGAAAGACAGGATGAGGAAAAGATAGGGAGGAGGAGAGGAGATGCAGGGGTGGGGGGTGGTGGTGTGAGTGCCAGGTCTGGGGTATTTATAGGTGATAGGCTATGGACAAAGGAGGAAGCAGACAGACCCAAACGTCAGCAGTAACTACTTGTGGATGTAAATAAAGTTATGTTGGACTAAACAGGCCAACTATTTAAAGCTTCCCCAATGCAAACATCTGAGATGTAGGTGGAACGTCTAGCATGGGCCACAGCTGAGATGGCTTTTTCATTTCATGCCCACAGGAAGTGCCAACATTTAATTAAGGAGAATATAATAAAGGATTACGTCTGCTCCCTGAATTCATGGACCATTAATAATTCTGCAATTATATAGTAATGATCAGTGATATTGTACTTAATAAACAAAGTAATATTGTATAACTGCCACACACACACACACACACACACACACACACACAGTGTAAGAGAAAGAAAGAAAGACACTGACATATAAATGCTTCTAACATAGCATATCAGTAATATTGTAGAATAGGCACTGGATATAAAATGGCACCTCCCCCACACACATGTACAAACAGAAACAGTCTTCCCATGTGACATAGCTTCTCTGTTGATTCAGGCTACCTTTGATTATAAACAAACACCTGCACTGGACCTCCTGTCCAAATACACTTCTCTCTCTCTATTTCTCTCTCTCTCTAGGAAATCTGACTTCTGTGTGGTCATGACAATGAGTGCTCGTTTGTCATGTGCCTGGACAGAGAACAGATTGAGCTACTGTAAGCAGCCATAAGTAACAATCCCCAGACCCCGAAGTGTGGAATTTCAGAAAAGGAGAGAGAGAGAGAGAGAGAGAGAAAGAAATTAAAGTGATAAATAAGTCCATATGTAGACTAGATACAGTATGAACTTCCAATATGAACCACTGTCAATCATGATCAGCAGTAAAGGGCAGCAGGAGTTCAGTCGCTCCTGCTGCAGATAGTCTCACAGCACCGGCTCTCGTCTCACCACGGCACTGGTGCAGTCTGACCCTTGTCCACTGCCTGCTCATAGTCATTTCAAGTCTCAAGCTCCTAATTTCTCATTTGTCACTCATGTCGGAGAAGACTGAGAGAATCTCATCATATGAAGCTCAATAGGTCAACAAACCTGGCAGTTCAATTCACAGTCCATTTATGCAAAATGCAAAATGCAAAAGGTTGGTTCATACATTTCGTTAGTCACTGATAGTATACAGAGAGGCGTCTGTGGACGCTATTTACATAGTGTTCATGTTTGAGGGTTGTGCTGCTTTCTACTGTGTGCCGTGGGTCTGTGTGGTTACGGCCTCTGACAGATCCCATCCACCATGTGCACAGATTCATCACCTCCATCAACATGGTGGTGACAGAGCAAATGACTGCACTGATGAGTGTGGAGTCTCTAACACACAGGTGCGCCACGGCAACACAGCATCTGTTCTCCAGAATCAAGCTTGACGTGAGAAGAGAGGAGAAGAGAAGAGAAGAGAAGAGAAGAGAAGAGAAGAGAAGAGAAGAGAAGAGAAGAGAAGAGCATAGGCTGCTATGAGTTGAATTATTGAAAGATATTTGAGTGTTTGAGGTTTCTTCCTATATGTATCTCCAATTCTAGGGAGTTTTTCCTTGCCCCTGTTACTCATGGGCTCTCTTTGAATGTCTAACACTCTGTAAAGCGCCATGAGACATGTGTAATGTTTTGGCGCTCTATAAGCGAAATTAAATTGAAATTGAAATTGAAATTGAATTGTAAAATAGGTGAATGTAACAAATAGTCTACAATTCTAATCCAAAACACTTTTAATCAAGCCCATCACATTGCTCCTCGTGGACAGCTGTTCATTCGGTATGTGCACACACAAAAAACGCTGTCCAGATTCTGTCAATGGGAAACACACACAGTGGCTTGGACACGGCCAGAAACAAGTCCTGCCCCTCGACACATTGCCTCAGAAGCACAGAAGGGAGGTGGGCCATTTGATTGGCTGTTGTTGAGCTCAAATATCAACAACCTTTTGCCAGAATGGCAGACTCTTTAATGGAACATAGTACAAGGAGGGAACAAATGTGTGACAAGACATACTGTAAGTCAATGGGAGAAGAGATAGAGAGAGAATATGAGAGAGAGAGAGAGAGAGAGAGAGAGAGAGAGAGAGAGAGAGAGAGAGTGTGTGTGCGTGTGAGAGTGTGTGTGTGAGGCTTGGATTTGTCCCCCTTGAGCTGTGCTCTGCATGCCGCAGCCCCTCCAAGTTCAGACCTCTCCATTCAAGAGATTCCATCGCTGTTGTCATGGCGTTTGCATGGCAACCGTTCGGACCGGCATCGGCGCGAGAGCGGCCAGATCACCGTTTGGTCAGCAGGGTCAAGAGGAGGCACAGCTGGGAAAGACGGCCAAATGAAACGGACGAGGGCAGAAGCATGAGCGAAAGGAAATGAAAAAGAGGGGAAAAAACCAGCTCTCTCTCTCTCTCTCAGCTCTCTCTGTTTCTATTCATTTTCCTCCTTTCACTTACCCCTCCAAAAGTGGTGGCAGTTAAGAATCTGTCTATCACACAAATTCAGACTCCCCTCTACAACCTTTTTTTCCCCTGCCTCACATCACCACCCATCCTCCATCCTCCGTAGGGGTGCAATGAGTTTGTTTAGAATCACTCAATTGAATACAACAACATCAATGAAAGATTCAGAGGCCAATTGAACACAGGCATCATGAGGTAGGCTAGAGATGCGAGAGCTCCATTCTATAAATACTCTGCTGAAGATGGGCTTCCTCCCTGAGCTACGGAGGAGCTACGGTCCACAGATGTTTTATTAATGGAAAGGATGCTATTTTTATAACTCCATACGAGAGATTTTTCTACTGAGCTGGCAGAAACACATGCATGTTATAACACACGCGGCACGCTCACACACGGCATGGCGACCACAAATCTCGATTTCATTTTCTCATGCCTCTCACCCGCCTCTCTCAGCATCCTTCTCCTGCCACTTAATACACACACAGACACACACACACGAGTGCACACACACACACACACACACACACACACACACACACACACATTTTCTCTCTCTCTCTCTCTCACACACACACACTAGTTGGCATGTGGCATAAAAGCACCAATCTTTTCTACCCTCCTGAATTTGAGCTACACGATAAACCCATTTGCAGCGAGGGAGTGCATGCGAGAAAGATAGAGAGTGAGTGAGTGAGGGAATGCGAGAAAGATAGATAGAGAAAGAGAGCAAAAGAGAAAAAAATAGATAGAGAGAGAGAAAGGAAAAGAGAGAGGAAGGCAGGGAGGGCAGAGGGTGATTCATAGACCAGGGAAAATCAGGGGATATGAGCACAAGCCAAGGGAGAGCTGAGGAGGGCCAGCCAGAAGGACAAACAGATAGGAAAAGATGGACCGGCCAATAAAGCCCACTGATACTCCCCTCATAAGAATGTCACATCTGGGGGACAGGCCCATCCAACACAAAGACACGTTGGCTCACAAAGCCAGTTTTTTCTCATCTTCTTCAGTCTCATTATCAATTTATTGGGACTGTGATTCGGAGAAACCGACAGTTCTGTGGCCTCTCCACTCTCTGCAAAGGGTTCAGCCTCTACTACTGCTTCTCATATCAGTCCCTTCTCTCTGTCTCGCTCTACCTCTTAGCTTGGGATAGCGAAGGTGTTAAGTCTTTAGGGGCTCGTAGTTATGGTATAGCTAAGTATGCCAAAAGGACTCCTATACTAAACGCATTAGGTGCTGTATGTTTGCTATTAAAGGAAACTATGCGTCATGTATGCATTATCTGAGTGTTTCATTCCTGTGAGATACATTAGGATCTCACTTTAATAAATAAAACATGGTGGAAAAAATATGGTTGAGGAACGTCCATTCCTATTCATTCAGATGAATGTGATGAAGGTTGCATTCTCATACGGATGGCATCATGGTAAGTGAAGAGAGGAGGTGCAGGATTGACTCTCATTGTTTTAGTGGAACTCACGAGGCTGGAGAATGGCCAGTGGCATGCAGAACAACAGCCTAACGATAAGCAGAAGTCGGTCATGGGTTGTTTACCGAGACTCTGCTCTGGCAGGAGGGCATGCTCCTCGATTGTTTGTTTGTTTATTCGTTTTTTATTTCATTTTCTCAAGGCATGAACGCTCGCAGCGTTCTAATGCACTTCCTGGCCTCCGAGGAGAGCCTGCATAAGCACCACTAACACGACACAAATACTTTGGGCTCTGTCAACAATGTGAAGAATGCTGACCATCTCCTCAATGCCCATTCCAAATTTGCAAAAAGTTCCAGAGAGCTTCTTGACAAAGTGCTGGGACACCAGATTGCCTGCATTGGATCCCTGAGACACATTTAAAAAGTCCTTTTACAAGCTTGTTGAAATAATACAATTCATTATTTCTTTGTGAGAGCCATTTATGCCGTTTCTAGTTCTGCCTCTCTCTGTTCTTAGTTCTCTCTCTTCTGTTTTTCCTCTTTTATTGGCTCTCTGATCACATGCATTGATCTTGGCTCCCTTCCAAGCTAAACTTCACAGCAGTGGGTTTGACAGCTTAATTATCACTCATCCCCCCCACCACAGTGCTGCTGTCGATACCGGACCAGCACTCTACAGTTCTACTACAATAACAAGATAATAGACCAGAGTATCCATTGCAGCAGCCTCATTGACAAGTAAATTGACTGCAACACTCGTGAATCACACAGGCCTAGTTTTCCCAACAGTTTAAGCTGAGTTTGGTTTGAATAGGAGGCTCAATGAGGAGTCTCCCATCAAAACATACTTTAGAACAGACTTGTTGGAATCGTCTTTAAAAAAACCAAAATGACTCAGAGTTGTAGAGGGATGGTGTACTTAGTTCTCTACAGCTGAGGCTGAAGTCCTTGTACATAATGCGGTGCTACAGTCCTCCCTGGTCTGAGCTCTAGATGTTCAGGAGGGTCATCATTCAGGGATCCTGCTTTTTCTCACGTTTTCACGCTGGCCTGTTTGCAAAACAAACGCGCCAAGATACAGAAGCCAGACGTCGAGCCGTGTGAGATTGTTAGGGCAGAGTTTACTATTAGACTGTGTCAGCGCAGTCTGTCCCTGAATGACTCCTCTGTCAGTAACAGCAACAAGTTTGTGTGTGTGTGTGTGTGTGTGCATGCGCGTGTGTATCAGAAGTCTTTTGGTGAGAAGTTTTCACACCTTTGCTGTCATTAAGGGGTTGAAGGCTTTGAAGCCTGCTGCTCAATTG
>NC_085013.1:11662516-11765016 GCF_963854185.1 Sardina pilchardus
TATAACTCTTCGCCGTCTCCACTGTGTCCATTCTCTGATGAGACAGCCCTCATAAATACACCCATAAATACACTCCAGTGCGAGCCACTCTCCGCTGATCAATGTCTAATCAATAATACTGATCAGTCCACACAGACCTGCTGTGCGGAGAAGGAGCGCACTGCTTGAGTTAAGGTCAATTTCACTGTGTGTGTGCATGTCTGCGTGCGTGTGTGTGCGAGCGTGCGCGCGTGTGTGTGTGTGTGTGTGTGTGTGAATGCATGCAAGACAAAACTTCTGCTTCATGGTTTCATTCATGCATCTAATTAGAGGAGTGGAAGAGAGAGTGAGAGAAGAGAGTGAGAGAGGGGGATAGAGAGAGAAAGAGGAAAAAGAGGGGACCAGAGTAGTCTCAAAGGTAAGAAACGACTGACCCTGTTTGACTGTATTTGAAAAGCAGCATGGTTGTGGACTATTTCAGCCAGTACCAATTACTCAGCATGGGAAACTTAGAGTGTGTTGGTGTGTGACGTGTGTGAGTGAAGTGTTGGTCATCTTATGGGAGTATTTCAATGCAAGGTATTTGTGTGTGTGTGTATGTGTGTGTGTGTGTGTGTGTGTGTGTGTGTGTGTGTGTGTGTGTGTGTGTGTTATATATGTGTGCACACTTACACTCGACTCGTGTTCCCAACTTCAATGTGTGTATGCATGTTAAGGCACACCCCCTACTGTTGGCAAGTACTGTATATGTGTGTGTGTGTGTGTGTGCGTGTGTGTGTGTGTGTGTGTGTGTGTGTGTGTGTGTGTGTGTGTGTGTGTGTGTGTGTGTGTGTGTGTTATATATGTGTGCACACTTACACTCGTCTCGTGTTCCCAACTTCAATGTGTGTATGCATGTTAAGGCACACCCCCTACTGTTGGCAAGTACTGTATATGTGTGTGTGTGTGTGTGTGTGTGTGTGTGTGTGTGTGTGTGTGTGTGTGTGTGTGTTTGTGTGTTGTGTGTGTATGACTGCAAGCATGAGTTTTGTGTGCACTGCTTGTACATCTCAGTGTATCTGTGCTGCTGTACTGTGTGTGTGTGTGTGTGTGTGTGTGTGTGTGTGTGTGTGTGTGTGTGTGTGTGTGTGTGTGTGTGTGTGTGTGCATGTGTATGTGTGTGTCACAGACAGACATGAGTGCAGCATCCTTTAGGCAGTGTTTCAGCTGCGTTCACTCTGGCTCTGTAATCTGGAGGAGAGGAGGGGAGGGGGGGACTACAGACGGGGGTGGGTGGGTGGAGGGGGGGTTAAAAATAGGTCACTTTCCTACATGCTAAACACACACTGCAACCATGCGCCATGGCAACGCAGCTGCAATGGCAGATGGGTAAAAATGAAAACTGGAGCAAAAAAAAGGACCAAATAACACACAGACTCCAAACAGAAATCAAAGCCAAACTGGGTGTGGATTCTCTCTCTCTCTCTCTCTCTCCCCCCCTCTCCCTCTCTCTCTCTCCCCCTCTCTCTCTCTATTCCTCGTGCTGTAAGATGATTTTGCCCTGATTTTGTTTATCCCACATTTTCATTCCTCATTTTATTTAGCTTAATTATTTCAATTAACTATTTTTTTTTCATTCATATTTTTTCTGATAATAGTCTAGAAAAGGGTGTATGTAGTCAGTAGATTTGTGCATGATCAATTTTAATGGAATTTTCAATTAAATCATTGTTGAGAATGGAACTGCCTGCACGTGATAACTGCCCAGAGACCTCATCATATTTGAAGAGGAAATTAAAATTTACAAGGAAGAGTGTTTAATGTTGTAATAGGAGTGAGAGTGTGAGTGATAGTGTGAGTGTGAGCGTGCACATGCCTGTTTGTGTTAAAGGCTCATAAGAGTTGCAATTAACCTTGCTCCCCCCACCCCACCCACACACAGCCCCCCGACCATTACAGCACGATTCAAGCCTATTGACTAAATAACTGAATCAGCCAACCAGCCCCAGGCCCCTCTCTCTCTCTCTCTCTCTCTCTCTCTCTCTCTCTCTCTCTCTCTCCCCTCCCCCAATAAAAGCGGGAACGCTGGACAACATGGGTCCAGTCGCTCACTCAGTCGGAGCCATGGCTGATGTGTCACGGCAGCGCTGCCTTGACCGCCAGTTGAGAGGGAGAGAGAGAGAGACAGTGGTCACTGGATTACACTGCGACAGCTGGGCTGAGATCAAGCCTGATTTAAGCTCCAGTCCAGACACCCGGACGCACCGGCTCTCGAGACTCTCCTCTGCAAAACACACACGCATGTAGACACAAACACACACACACACACACTAAGACATATGCCTATATCATGGGTGCCCATCTAACTGCTCTGAGATCAGTTCAGCTGTGATTACGCGACCATTCAGAATAGTGCAGAGCTCCAGCCCAGGCTGAGCTGGGGGAGGAGGGAGTTTATGTTCAGGCCCAGTGAGTTCATAACACAGATGACTGATCTGACCTGACGGATGGGTCGTGGGACATGCAGCGTTTCTCTGACAGCACAGTTCTCTCTAGGGTCGTGGAACAGTTCCGTCTGGGTCTGTCCGAGTATAGGTTCTGTCGAATGGGGTTCTTGGTTCTGTTGAGAAGACCATTATTTTGGGGTGGGTTCGGTTAAAAGGTTTTGTAGGTATGGCAGGACTGTGTGTGAGAGACGTGCTCTTGTCTGTGATGAGTTCTGATGCTGTTCTAGGTGACAGTTCTCTGTGGATGTGCCAGTCAGTGGTCTGCCCTATAGACTTCCATCTTTCATCTCATTTGTCTGAGAGATTTGACTCGAATGAAAGCGGAGGGCGTTTTGCCAAAATGGACTTATTCTGAAACATTCCTGCATGCATGGTACTGGGATACCATTTAGGTTCAGTTCTGCTTGAGCTGAGTGTTGTCTTGAACCGCTTAGTCAGTGGTTAGTGTGAGAAGATAAAGACACATTCTAAGGCTTAAGATAGATGGAATCTCACTCTCTGGAATATATGACAGCACAGAATGAACCTGATGACCCCTCTGCTTAGCTTGCTGTGCGTGAGTGTGTGTGTTTGTATGTGCTTTGTGAAGCGCAGCCGCACAAAACACAGAGTTAAACATTTCAACAAGCCGGCTATCGCAACAAGATCTTAATTTGGGGTATTTCCTCTCTCCTTGCGGAGAATACAAGTGAACAATTGTCTCTAATTAAAATGCAATTCCATCGGGTAAACATTCTGTGAATGGGAACATACAACGAAAGTGAGGAACCAGCTAAATTATATAGCCTACCTACCCAGACAACTCTTTCTATCTCTCTGTCTATCTATCACACGCCTCCATACACACATACATTTGTCTTTTAACAGCCAACACTATTGCTTCTCAATGCTCATTGGTTATTGTGCAATCTTGTCATCTTTCCCTGAGGACAAACAACCAGCTCTTCCACTGCAGAGCTACAGAGGGGAGGGGATGGGGTGAGGGGAGAGAGAGATGCCACTGATGACAGATGAGTTTTATGTGAGACACACGTAATGGCAGCTTGCTGAACATGTACAGTACATGTGCGAATGTTCATATATGTTTGTATGGGAGGGAGGCATGTGTAAGTGTGCGTGTGTGTGCGTGAGAGAGAGTGACTGAGAGAGAGAGAGAGAGAGAGTGACAGAGAGAGAGAGAGAGAGAGAGAGTGACAGAGAGAGAGAGAGAGAGAGAGAGAGAGAGAGAGAGGCGTTTGTGGCTGACGGTGCTGTAGACTCTGTGTGCTCTCGGCACACTGACCCACTAACAGCAGCTCCTCTCTGCCACTGGGGCACATCTGACCCACTCATACCCACTTACAAAAGCACCACCTACCTCTCGCCCCTCTCTCTCACATCCCCTCCCTCTCTCTCACTGGCACCCAACATCCCCATCCCCTCTCTCTCTCTCTCTCTCTCTCTCTCTCTCTCCTCCATCTATCCCCTCTCTCTCTCTCTCTCCTCCATCTATCCCCCCTCTCTCTCTCTCCTCCATCTATCCCCTCTCTCTCTCTCTCTCCTCCATCTATCCCCCTCTCCATCCACTCCTTGCCTTTTTAGCTCTTTTAGTCTATCTATGGCCACCCTCTGACTTTCTTCCCCTCTAGCTCTGTCTCTCATTATCACCATCTCTCTTTCTCTCTCACACACAACACACACACACACACACACACACACACACACACACACACACACACACACACACACACACACACACACTATAAAGACATGACCACTGTCTCAGTCAGACACAATGGCTATTTGAGTTCTGCTCCCAGTGTCCAGTGGCTAGCATCGAACACAAAGCTGGCTGCCTCCTACTGCACCGGGGGGGGGGGGGGGGGGGGGGGGGGGGGGGGGGGGATCCATCAGGTCAGTCTGGACGGCAGCGCTGGTACCATGTGCTGTTTAAATCATAAATCAGCTGCCTGGTGCACAGCCTCCAGGGACGACTAAATCTGGCCCCCGCGCTTACAGGGAAAGTGAGACGGCAATACAGAGGGAAGTGAATGATGAACTGAGGGGTGAAACCAGAGGCTTTATGGCCAAGTCTCGCCACTCGGCCGCCATCTTGGAAACACCCCTGTCAGCTCTTTTAGGCAAACAAGATCAGGCTCTCCTATCTAAATGACTGGGTGGAGAGTGACCCATAACTCCACACAGGATGATCAGACATTAAAATTGCGTCACATGAAACATTTCTCCGTCCTACCGCTCAAATGAGGAAAAAGATTTTGGTCTTGCTCGCGGAGCATGCACTGAACGGCAACGGTGGATGTAAACACAATGTTTAGGTAAGGCGAAATGTCAATTATGCTGCTCTTTATACTGAAATGCAGGGCAGGACTGACAGTTACAAATGCACCATCTAATTCCCCTTTCATTATCCTCAGTCTCTTAACAAAATCAGATCCGAGATACAGACACGCACATACACAAGCGTGTACACAAACAAAGACACAAATAAGCACACACATGCTTGTTTGTGCAAGCACACACGCACACACACACACACATGATTCGGCTGAAAAAACCTCCATCCCTCTCCCACTCTCTCCTCTCTCTCCCTATATGGACTGCAGGGGAGATGCTTCTGTCTCTATGGTAACCAGCAGCATGAAGCGCCTCGCAGTGACGGCAACACGACGGGCTGCATATTGAAGGACCGAGGCGTCTCTGGGAGAGAGAGAGAGAGACGGGCAGAGGCACAGTGATCAATGGAGGCAGAGGGGGTGGGATAAGTGAGAGATGGGAGGATAGACAGGACTGAGAAGGAGAATGAGGCAGAAGATGGAGAGATAAATGATACATACAAATGGAGAGAGAGAGAGAGAGAGGATGATGGACAGGGAGAGAGACTCATAATGACTGATTAAGCATTCCAAGAGTCCTCAGGCAGTCTCATGATGCTCTCAATACCGATAAAAAGCATCTGTCTTTGATGCAAGCCCAGTTTGCCCACAAAACCCCCAGCATCCCGTTTTGATCCTCCACCCCACCCCCTGGTAGGAAAAAGAAAACGATGACAAATCTTCTATCTGTGACAACAACTGTGATGTTTGTGCCTGTCAGCACGTCCACTGGTCCTCTCCATCTAGTCCATACAAACCACGAGTAGACGAGCAGGTCCGATCCATAAAACTGGCCATAGACATCTAAAAGCCTTTTGCCTCCGCAGCTGATTGCCTTTTCCCTTCCTGCTTGCCACAAAGCTGTCAATCAAGTGTCAGTCCCCAAGCCTGGCAAGACAGCCCATCACACTGACAGACACCATCAAAGCCTGTCTGGATAGAAAAGGCTATTTGATTTCGCTCGAAATCCAGACAATAAACCAAAACACATTCGCACTGAAATCCCCTCCGAGAGAGAGGGAGAGACCGGCCATATCCTCCGACTGATCTGATGATCCCGGAACATGTGTGAGCAGATCTGTGTGAGCTGGAAGAAGAGTGTGCGAACGCATGAGCCTGTGCAACTGTGGTTACACACAAGGGTGGGAGCCACACACAGGCATTTTCACCTCTTTCGAGAAGAAAAGTAGTAGTAGTAGAGTAGTTTTGTGGCGCCTCGGTTGAAACGACCGGCCACCGCATATCAAACCACGCCATTTGCTGAAAGACTCCAGCTTATACGGAGCCGCCATGGCTGAGGTCATTCAGCCCATCTCGCTTTCTTGTTCAGCCTTTTATCTCAGCCCATTCAGTCCTATCCACTGGCGGGTCTGAGGGGAGGGCGCACTGCAGAGATTCTGCGGTTCCTCAGAGATCTATGGAATTCCTAGCATTCGGTGACAGAATTCCACAGACCCCCTCCGACTAATTGGTGGCTGTTTTGGTGGTTGAGGCTGTTGCCGGCACTTGTTTGTGACAAAGTGAGTGACGCCTGGATCGCTCCGGCCCCTTCTGAGAGTCTGCTAACCAGAGCTGAGGTTACGGTTTGACCTCAAATCCTGAGCTGAGGGACATCCTCGCAAGAGATCAACGTGAGGCCACGCCAAGTGGGCTGGACAACAAGGGCGTGTTTACTAAGATGTGAAGAGAACACTTCTACGCCTTCTGAGAACACTTTTACAACACATGTCAACACACTTGCAAACACTGCAAGCTGTCTGACATGGACTCTGCTGCACTGGTTGAATTGCTGAAGAAGTGTATAGCAACAGTCTGCTGCTGATGAAGGCTGGAAGATCTGTCAAGGGCTAAGTCATTCCTTACTCAGACCGTTAGTACTGAATGTACACATCTATAAAACAAAAGGATGTTGTAAGCTTTTTATGTAGTGCTTTTTTACGTCTCTGACTTTCTCCTGTAACCTTATGTAGTTGCCCTCTTTTTCGCTAATTTCCTTAACACACACACACACACACACACACACACACACACACACACACACACGCACACACCCAGGGGTGAGTCGCAATCTGGAGGAGTCGTTTGCCTCCGAGGGAAAAAGGCACTCTGGGTAGGAGAGAACATAGCACACATACCACAGCCTCTGACTGTGGGCTAAGTCATTTGGGAAGCAGCAAACCAGAGAGGAAGGAGAAGAGGAGGAGGGGGAGAAGAGAGAGGAAAAGACCAGAGGAAGAGAGGGAAGGCAAAATTCTGACAGAAGAGAACCAAAAATGAGAACAACATCAGACCAGAAATGTGCTGCAGAATACATAGACTCTGTTTGAAGGGAGTGGAGAGAGTGCCATGATGACTGATATCCACTTGTGACATAAGGCTACAGTGTTTTCCCATCCATGACACAGGCATGTCTTATTTTTTAAAAGATGAGTTTGTGTCTTTGATTTCTTTTCTACACTATCATGTCACATTAGTTCATTCTTAGAAAGATCTTCTAGGCCTGCTCAAAACTACATCTCCAGCATTTCAGGGATTGCTTAGCCTTCACTCTGCTGACAACAATATCTGTAACGGACCTGAGTCACCTACTACACTATGACTTTACTGAGCATAATAATGACTAAACTGCTTGATCAAATTCCCCCACACCAACCTGTTGATATCTTGACGTTTAGCCCATGGCTATATATTGAGATTGGCTAGCAGCACATAGGCTATTCAATAGATCAATTAACATGAATAATAGATTCTACTGTCACAAAACTGCTCAACCAGGGTAACGACAATGATGTCGAAGACATAAAAACATTTTATGAAGCTATGACTAAGCTACACCACAGACAGACAGCAATCACCCAACACGTTGATAGACAGCTACGCTCAGTAAACAAACCGAAAAGTCTACTGCAGTTATTCAAGGCAAGGGTGCACGGGTGTAGCCTACGGATGGAATATCAGGGAGACTGAAAGGTAAAAGAAAGCTGACTTTAAACATAATATATATTTGACTTTTTGTGTTAAAGAATACAATCTATCCAAATCAATGCAACATTCCATTGCCTACCCCTGGTGTGGTGAACGCGGCGACTGAGGAGAGGGCTTCAACCATACCCCCTGTTGCAAATTGGACACGTCACACAACCACGCCCATAGGTGGAGTCATGCGCGATTTTTGAGGCTCAGTAGAAATACTCACACTTGTAGCTGAGTGGGTTTCAGTCTGTTCCGTTACGGTGAAGGCACAGGGCACAGGGCACACTTGGACTAACTTTTTAATCGTTTCACACTTAATATCGACGCAGGAGTGAATATCGGCGGATTTTAACCTTCAAAACTTAATCCATCGCCTCCGGGTTGGGGAATTTTTTAAAAATTTCGTCTGCTGGATTTTTGTTCATTTAGTTTTTTTATTTCAACAAAAGAACTCAAAGAAAATGGGAGCTCAGTTGTCCAAGGGTGGAGTAGCTGTGGATGGTAAAGCAGCGGGTGATTCGGCAGCTGCCAAAACGAATGGCCAGGTAGGCATACTCACAGACATGCTTTCTAACCGGCATCACACGCCCTCTCCTAGCGGGTCTGAGGTCTCTCTCCAACCTTTGCACGAGAAACATAATGGCAAAATTCGATGTGCTGTTGATTAGCTGGTTGTTTTTGGTCTTGAGGTGAGACTAACTTATTGTAGCTTGCCAGCTAGTCCGAGTACAACATCAATCACTTAATATGGACTGAGTGAATTAATGTTAATCGAATGATACTTTTCTTTGGGTGTGCCTTTGGTATGTTTTTCACACACCATCACAAAGACACTGCTTTGGCATTTATTAAGAAATGACTAAAATCGAAAAAAAATTGGACCACGTTTGCAACCAACCTAACGTTATACCATTGTGCTATTGATAGCCTTGGTTACCCATTCCACCCAACCTCAGGCAATATGCTTTGGATCGAATCCCTTTGCCGATTAACTCGTTTTATTGAGTTTTCTAAACATGCAAACGTATATTTTATTGTTGCAGTGTTTGTTTTGTGATGAAGAAAGTGAAGTTGTAGCGCAATCTATTTCAATCCCGTGGGTGAAATTGGGTATTTCGATGTTGGCGCTGAGGCTGGCAGAACAAAAGCGACGAGATGCTAATGAGGTCGGCGAGGCGCATTCTGCTGAGTTGCAAACAAAGCAAGAGAAGAGACAGCGACGGCTGCACCGCCGTGTGGACCCCATGCCACCGACGGGAAGCATGGTTAGATGTGCTTAGCCCGGGTATTGTTCATCAGCTAAACATTTTGGCAAATTCAATGGTCACATCACCATTCAAAAGATAGTGATTGCATGACTGAATACAGGGTGCTGTGGCAACGTGAAATGTGTGGTAGCCTGTGTAGACATACGAGTGGCGGGCTGGGCAGATATCTCCTGAACGAGCGGCTCCTCGATACCAAAAGATCGCGATAAGGGGAAAAACGACCCAATGTGATGGGCATTGTCTATATTACGCCGTTTATGGTTTCCATCATGTTATATCTAACTTATTGTGTTATCTGTATGAACACCACATACTATATGATATATGTGAAAGGTTTGATATACATTTATTTGTTTCATTTTAAATTGAAAGATGGAAGAAATGACGCAATTATAAGTGTTTTTAGTTTTGAGCATTTTAAAAACAGTGTCCCATATTTTTCCCCTTTGGATTCCTAACGGTAACCTGGCTGGCTCGGTGGCTTTGAATATTTCTTTGTTCCACTGGTTCACCACGCCGCAGCTGTTAAATGTTGCATGGAGCACGAGCTCCCCCTCGTGGTGGATGGCGATACACGATAACCCTTTTATTGCATGTACTCACACATCTGTTTGCCAATCCGATTAAAAATACAGATGTTGCACATGGCGGCTTCTTGAATCGTCTGGTAATTCGTATCTACGCGTGTAAAGGATCTCAATTAAATCTTGTGTGCTGAATTCATGCAATCTACACGCCAACCTTATTGACATGTGGCTTCAGAACACTGTTTTCTGTAATGTTCAGCATCCTAACAGATTAAAATCATGTTTTACCATGTTTTGATTTTTAAGGTCCATTTTCTTCATAATAATCCTCTGTACCTAAGTGGTCTGACACTGCCTGTTTTAGTAGTGATTAGTGTACTGTGGTGATTTTGGTGGAATGTTTCATTGACCAACTCCAATTTTTGCTACTGTTCACAGGAGAACGGCCATGTCAAGACCAATGGTGATGTCTCTGCCAAGCCAGACGGTGAAACAGTCGCTGCCGATGGTAATGGCACTGCTGAGGTCGCCAAGGAGACTGAGGCTGCGGCCGGCGACTCGATCGAGCCAGCGCCCGCACCCGCCGAAGGGGAGACCGAGGCCAAGGCAGAGGGCGAGGCCGCCAAGGATGGCAAGAAGAAGAAGAAGTTCTCCCTGAAGAACTCCTTCAAGTTCAAGGGCATCTCCCTGAAGAAGGGCAAGAAGGGCAGCGAGGAGGCCACTTCGCCCACCGCCGAGGAGGCCAAGCCCGAGGAGAACGGCCACGCCGCCGAGCCCAGCGCCGAAGCCGAGGCTGCCGCTCCGGCCGCCGAGGCCACAGAGGCTGCCCCCGAGGCAGAGGCCGCCGAGGCCAAGCCCGAAGAGCCCGCCGCCCCCAGCGAGGAGGCCCCACCTAGCGAGGAGCCCGCTGCAGCAGCCGCCGCCGAGGAGACGACGCCCGCCACCGACGCCTCTGAACCCGAGCAGAAGGCAGAGTGATGGGCAACGGTGGCCCACTGTGACCGGACTGTTTTCTGTTTGCTTTTGTTTTGATTTTTTTTTTTTTTTCATTTGTTTGTTTTTTTTATTTTTGATTGAATTTTTTTCATTTTTTTGTTTGTTTACTGTTTGTTTTAGTTTTTACAATTTCTTCCTCCAAGATTGAAATATATAAATATATATAAGAGACTTGTGCCACGCTGGGGGCCGTCTGGCGGAAGAGGAGTGGGCCAATAGCCACGCGGATCACCTTTTCACCTCCGACCCCTCACACGTGACTCAGAGGGAACAACGCGGGACAACACTTTTAACGGAACGGCACCAGGAGTATTGACAGATTTTCCCCAAACGTACGGAAAAGGCATCTATAGAGACAGTGTGGTAGCCCTGGCATCGGAAAAGGCATCTGTAGAGACAGCGTGGTAGCCCTGTAACTCTCTCATTTTTTCTTTTCCTTTCTTTTTTTTTTATGGCCTCCAGGGATCTTAACCCTGCCAACAGGTGGGGCATGACAAAGACCCTCCCATCCCCCCCCAACCTCGCTCCGCATGAAGTCAAGTATCTTAATTCATTTTTAAAGTTCTACATTCCTACATTTTCCACTGAGAATATTTCCAGTATTTAGTCATGTATTGAAGGAGGACTCCAGGGAGGGGAGTTGGCTTGATCTCTCTGTGTTTTTAAGACTCCACTTGGTGTCAGCCATGTTCACATGTTATAACGTTTATGACGTAGGGGTGTACAAAACGTGAGCCTTGATTATAATTTTTTTTTTCTTTTTGTCTCTGTACATAACGTTCTGGGTTTATTTTCTTTTATTTTGCTAACGTTGAAATATGCTTATGGTTTAATTGTAACATTTAAATAAGGGCAAATAAATGTTGGATCCCCTCAATTTTCCCTTTGCTTTTGTAGCGTTTTATTTTTCTTCTGGAGTTTTGCAATGTGCTGGATAGATTAGGTAAGCCATACTCAGTTTGCTTGACTAACTCCACCAAGGGTCTTGTGCAGATCAACGAAGGCTTGACGTGTGTGTGTGTGTGTGTGTGTGTGTGTGTGGTGGGGTGAGGTGAGGTGGTGTAATTACCAAAATGGCTGCAGACATGTTGCATGACTGCAAGAAGACAGAAACATTAAAATAATAGCTTATTTGCTCATCAACATCAGTAGACAGATCACAAGTACTTATACATATATAAAATACATATCTTACAAAACTAGTGTACCAACATGATGATGTACAGGGTACCATTTACCATGTCTAAATTTGCATTACAGTACAAGTCATATAGGTAACAATAGATCATGCAGTAAAGAGTACAATGTCTGAATCAATTTGCGCCGTGATGGACATCCATCAGTTGAAGGGAGAAGGACCAGCTGAAGTGATGAATTGCTTGAAGGTGAGGATGGAAGAAATGTTGCAACCATGTCCAGTCCTCACATTGCAGACAGAACAAGAAATAATGAAGGGGTGTCTCATTTGCGTCACATTTCTTATTAACACAACTTTATCAACTCACAAGATGGGAAAACTGCTTGCATCACCACACAAAGACCTCCGGTGTGAATTTGAGCATGTATTTTGCCGACAGTGCGTGTGCAGTGTGGCCAGAACAGAGAGCAACACAAAGCGGGCAGTCAGACCGAAGACCGAATTGAACACTGATTGCATGTGATTTGTTTTATTCAATTTTACCTCACCGGAGAAGTCTTGTCCGTTTCCGAGTTGACCTCGACACAGCTTCCCTAGCTACCTGTATCGCCGCCAATCTCGGGCCCTTTATGTTAATTTCATTGAGCAATTAGTGTGGAAGTCATACAAATGGGAGCTGATTAACTAGGCAAATATAAATATTGACACTCCCCTATTTTGTCCCCCTGTCCATAATTTGCAATAGCTGACCTGTGTGCAGCAGAGACCATTAATTAGCTCATCCACCAGCCTATTCTGGGCCGAGGCAAAAGGAATGACTGTCCACTCCAGTGCTTGAATCGGACCGGTAGTCGGTACCGCCACCCCTGCATTTCACTCTTTGGGGTATCACGACTTTTCTTTGGGTACACTCTTGTGCCTTCTCCACAGCTGTCCTGAGTGCTGTAGAGGCCATACCAGCCTGCCAAGGCCAAGAAGAATGACTGTCCACCCTACTGTGCAGATTACACAGGCATCAGGCACAGACCTCCTTTACTCTACACCACCTCAAATCTGCTTCAGGGGTTTGAGATGAGAGTAAAGTTTATACTTCCGCCATATTATTTCCTTCGCCAGATGTAGGCATGGTGGTGCATAAAACAGCTTCCTAGACTAAAGGAATCTGTGACATGACTGAAGCTTAAAACATTTGTCAGATATACTTTGGCAGGCCTAAGCACCTTTAACATGTCACTATCAATTATCTTGAAACACTGACATGAAGAAAAAAAGATCTGAAACACTATGAAATATGTGTCGCCAAAATAATTGCACTGCATATTAGTTTAGAGGCAGGCCCAGATTAATGCACGGGTCTACTGGGCACAGGTTCAGGGGGCCTATAGGGCCCACAAACGTCTGAGTTGACCCATTAAGGGCCCCTAGCAATACACAAAGGTCTACATGGGTCCCCATCCTAGTCTGATCATTATGAAAATGTTTTGCTTTTACATACAGTATATTTCGCTAGCCTGGTTACCAAACTCATTCACAAAGTGGATAGAGTCTGGGCACTCACTAATTCTAGTTCTAGTCCGATTAGTTCGTAAGTCGCCGCTGATTGGCCTGACCATTTCGGATGGAAACATTAGTGATGGTGAACCAGACTCATCTCCGAAAAAAGTAGATCTATAGGTGGGCATGGCCAGGCTAATATTTTGCACCATAAACAAGGTAATTGAATGTCTTTGTGGGTCCACATGTCTTATGGGGGTTGAAAGAAAGAATTTGGTTTCTAATTCAGGTGATAAAAAATTCTGAGGGCGTCCAGCAGTAGACGGGGATCTTCAGATTTTAAATACTATTTTTCTCTATGAAAGTCACGTTACGGAATATCATTTCAAATATGCACTGAAGAGATGTTTAATTCCTAGTGCTCTATGTAGAAAATTTCACGCAACAGCCAATGAACAACCAAGCCTATGCACTGTCAAAATCACTGACCAATCAATCTTTGTGGACAAAAAACCATCACCAATAAAAGAACCTTCAGGAGAATTTCACCAGGGTTAATCAGGCACCTTCCTTAATGGATGTTTCGTTGAATTAGGGCCACAACACCTCCAGAAGGCTCAACAGTGGTATTTGGCGGAATCACCCCCACTGCACTCATGATGGGTTCTCAAACAAACTAGAAGCCCTTGATGTGGTCATCAAGGCCAGGAGGCCTCAGTGCATAAGGCCAAGGGGTCTTGATTCCAGAGTTCGCCCATGTAGATATACATGTATATGACCTTGAGTGCCAAGAAATGCGCCTTTAAATAAAATGTAGCCTATCATTAATTATTATTATTATCATTATTATTATTATTATTATTATTATTATTATTATCATACATAGTCACAGTCTACAAAATCATGCACATACAGCAGAAGTGCATTGTGTCACTGCTTGGCACACAGGCATCTATTTCAAGAGTCACTGGACTCATAGGATTCTGCAAAACTATTACTGTAATACTTCACAGTATTGGCATTTGATTAGATTACATTATGCACCATCAAATTATGATTAATTTGTATTTCATACAAATGATGAGATTATTGTCGCAACAGTTCAAGCATTAAACAACAACTTTTTAAATAAATTATGATCATTTTAGACTGCAATACAAATAAAGATGCTTTACCCAAAAAAGAGGTCGGACTGAGAGACTACGTTATCCGAGTAAGCCTATCATTTCAGTGCCTAGAAAGCCATAGCGGCATTTACCGGCACATCACATATTGCATTATTTAGTGAAGAGCGACACCTGCGGGTGAAAGGAACTTATCACCCTTTATTATTCTACTTCGGTATGTCACAGGCATGGAGGTATTAACATAGACCTAGGCTAAAAGAAATGATAAGAACTGGAGAAAGTGAACAAGTCCCGCCCCCATTAATTTCAGGCTTCAACATGGCGTTTTAAGGGGCTTGTTTCCGGTGCCGGTTTACTTAACCAATCAAGTGCCAGGTTACTGATTGACGTAAGGTACAGAAGGAGAGCTCGTGCCCACACTAAGCTCGTGCATGAGCTGAGAGTGGAACAGCCACCAATCAGCATGAGGAGAAATGGCACCGGACATGATATATTTCTGGAAAATGGCGGCGGCAAGGCTAATCAGTCAAATCCTGACGGTGACCCCCTGGGTCATAGGCTACCCCCTCCTCAATTCATATCACAGAATCACAGCAGAGTCAGTGGCGTATCGCGGTGTGTATGCGACACCCGCCCCATCGAGCTATCTATCACCATGATACAGTCCCCCCATAGTCAACTAACTTGCCAATGCATGTGGACCGTTTTTTTTTAGTTTTTTTTTTTAAGAGAAACTATGCAGGATTAGTGATTTCATCTCCGGTTTCGATTTCGTTTTATGCTTGCATATTTCTCTGCAGAGCTTCCCCGACAGGTTTAGCACGTATATTTACATATATAAATAGCCTATATAAATTGCAAGTGTGGTTCTTAGGGTTGCCAACTATGAGAAAATAAAATACGGAACAAAAATACCGGGGGGTATGATTATCATTATCACAATTATTATTATGCTATATTGTTAGACATGCACTTTCACTTCAAAGCAGTCAATATTTGAAGTTTGTCAAAACTATGCACATGTGTAGCCTACATACTGTATGCACCTATGCACATCAGAGCCCTGCTTTACTAATGCAATAGGCTATATACAATAGTTCATTGCTTTTGCATGGTTGCATGAGAAATACTTCTGAAAACAACAGCAATTATATGGGTGCTATTGTTTTGGGATGTTTCCCTCATGCAAGCAATCATACTCGGGTAGGCAAATGGAGAAAAAATATATAGCCTATGTTTTTAATTAAATTTCATTTGAATGCCTGAATGTAAAGATCCAGGAAACATAATACCAACTTTTGTCTATGGTAAACGGCCCAGCATAGGCGTAAATCACTTATCTGGAGATCTTTAAATGAAAAGCTACAATCTTTTGACCATGTTATATTCAAATTTGACTAAACAATACTCTAAACAATGTATAGTACAGTATCTGCTCTGTTTTCATGGAAGTTGCAAGAATCCACGTTGTTAAATGTCGTTAAATAATTAAATAACCTTCCAACAGGTTGAAGCGGAGCTTTGCCAACAACGTTATTGTGTAGCCTAGTTTCTGTTGCGCAAGCGCGCACACGCATGCATTCAATGAACGCTCATACCACCACTTATTTGTATGACTCTATCTCTAATCACATCAAACTAGCAAGCATTTCCTCCTGCTTGCAGAAACGTTTGTTTTATTTTCTGTCGGGTTGCTTGATCCGGATCAATTTGCGCAGCTAATTATCAGGTGAAGCACCGGACATCACTCCATGCCTTGCAGACCAGCAGGCTCCACGTTGTGTCAGGGAGTTTAGTTTTTTGTGTGTGTGTTTTTCATTTTAGTATGTGTGCATTGAGCAGTTTCTAAAAAATACGGAACAAAGAGCGTTCCGTATTAGTTCAATACGGAACAAGACTTTTAGGTGTCAAATACGGGACGATTCCGTATTATACGGAACGTTTGGCATTGGTTCTTCACTGGGGGCGGGAGGAAATATTAGGCTACTGTTTTCGATAAAAAAAATAAATACATAAATAAATAAAAACTTAACAAAAAACTGGTCAGTCAAGCAAAACAACGATTTCTAAGCGATTTTATGAAAAAGTTGCATAGGGTCTCTTTAAAAAACGATGTAGAATCCAGAAACGAAACCAGTAGGGGGCGATGAGATAGCCTATTAGTCTCCTCCCCATCATAATTTCTGGTTTCGTCCCATGTGTTTCTTTTCCTCAAAAGAGAAACCAGTCCTTGTTAAATTGAAAAGGCTTGGCTGAAGTCGATCACTCAGCTGTGATATTGTGTGCAGGCTACCAGTGACGAACATAATCGGTTATCAGGCCAGTTATGGATCCATGTAAGTAGGCTAAACTGGCGCCTATCACACAAGTGCCATGTTCCATCATTTAGCAAGATGCTTACTGTTGTGTGACACAGTAGCAGGGGGGCTATATGTGCCTAATTTGGGGGCTTCGCACGTTAATTTTTGGCTATTATTATCTTGGTTTAGGGGTTCTGAAGAGTAAAACAAATCATGTCTCTATTTTTCTTGAAGGTTTAATAGAAGTGACTCTTATCAAAGGTCAAATTCAGAAAAGGTCAAATTTGGTGTTTTGTCCTTAAACCTTTCTGGTATTGTAAAGAGCAGATAGTCTATTCAATAAGGTAGTGTGCCAAAGTGGTCCACATATTGGCATAACATTATTAAACAACTCTTAGGGTGATGAGTGATCTCTTTAGCAAGAAATTATGCCTACAATTCTAATTTTTTAATTTATTTTTTTAATTCATGCTTAATAGTGCGCTTGAGTGTAACCTGCTCAGCCAGCTGTGAGACTACACCCATTTGAAAGGAATTTCAGAGCACAACAGAGAGCACAACAGAGATCAAAGATCAATATATAAATGCTCCAATCAGAAACCGATTCGAACAGACACACACACACACACACACACACACGCGTTTCCCTAATTTGTTCCCTGTATTATTTCTCTAATGTAGGTACAGCAGTTGCAGCAGCAGGAGGGGCAGGTAATTTGTGTCATAATAGTATTGACTAGATTTATATGTTAGGCCTAGGCCTACTACCTTTTGATAAACTTGTGAATCAACAATGGGATAGACGTAATAATAGGCCTTGGCCACTTCAAGCCAAGTCAAGTCAAGTAATTTTAAGAGTTAATAATACAAATCAAGAGGCCAGGTTTACAGTATAGATGTTGATGCTTCTTTCTTTGTAGCTAACTGGTTATGTTTACAGTAACATTGTTGCTTCTTTGTAGTCCTGGCAGTCGCTGCAGTACCTGTTGCAGTGACTGGTATTGGCTTTACTGCTGGAGGGATAGCAGTAGGATCTCTAGCCGCCAAACTGATGAGTCTAACTGCGGTGGCTGGTGGAGGAGCAGTGGGAGCTGGGAGTGCGGTGGCATACTTGCAGTCTATTGGTGAGTAGCCTTTTTATAAATTGTCCCACAATTAGACCAAAATGAATGTGTTTCTCAAAACTGTTGTCGAAGAAGTTGAACAAATTGTTTTGAATACTCCACTTTTTCCACTGTTATTACTTTGGTTGCTCAATGGTGCTTCTGGGAAACACAGTCCTTGTTGGTTGGCATATCTGTTGAGAAACATCCTGTAAAACCAGTTATGACATAGACATTGTAACTATAGTCCTAAATGTCAAAAGTTCTGGCCCATTTTGACCAGCTACTGGCATTTACTTCCAAAATTTACTAATCCAAGGAAATAAGTTTAACTAAGTATTTTAGATACTAATCAGTCTGCTTATTTTGTTGTGGTTGAAGCTGTTTTGTTGTCTTTGAAGGTGCTGCTGGGTTGTCCACTGCAGGAACTGCATTCGTGGGAACGGTAGGGGCGGCAGTTGGTGCAGCCTTTGGTGACTCCACAGTCTGCAGCGCATGGACTCAGTGACCGAGTGCTTAGGATAAAAGCATAACTGAGGTTTTTGTGAGCACTTTGAACCTCATCATATTGCAGTCATATCATATAATGATTATATTGATGTGCAGAATATGGGGATTATCTGAGTTAATGCGTATGAGTATGCAAGTAAATTAGTAATTGTGTCACTGTCTGCCCGAATTTACTAAAGCCTCATCCATATTATATTAGGTTTTTGTTTTTCACCTACACTGTAAAAAATGGCTGTGAAATTCACAGTTATTTACAGGAAATTTCACAGTAGCACTACTGTATATGCTTTTTACAGTAGAATGTTGTAGAATTTACAGTAACGCCCCTACAATTACAGTAGTCCAAGTGTTACTGTAAACATTACAGTAGTCAAAGCACTACTGTAAAACAAACACAGTATAGACACTCTAGTACTGTAAATAGTAAAGTAAACTACTGTATTTTTTCTTTTCAACAATTGGCCAGTAAGTTACTGTAAATACAACTGAAATCACAGTATTTAATTGGTTTTCATTTTACAGTGAATGCATAAAATACTGTAAATGGAAATGCGGTACCTTTACTGTAAAAAGTATTCACAGTAACTTGCTGGCAACAATTGGGCAGTAAGTTACTGTAAAACTACTGAAATCACAGTATTTAATTGGTTTTCATTTCACAGTGAATACATAAAATACTGTAAATGGAAATGCGGTACCTCTACTGTAAACTACAATTACAGTAGTAAGTGTTACCGTAGAAATTACAGTAGTCAAAACACTACTGTAAACAAATCACAATATAGCCACTAGTAGCCTAGGCTACTGTAAATAGTTAAGTAAACTAGCCTACTGTGTTTTCCCTTTTTTAATCTTATATTTCTTTTAACTCATAATGACATACCAGAGACGGTTGAGAAAGTCAATTTGATGTCAAGAATTAAGGCTTTGATCACACTATTGAGCAAGCATAACACATTTCAGCCTAATAATTTTCCACGATTGTTTTTAACGGCTGCTTATCGCCTCTTGATAAGCGCATGCGCACACGCAGTAATTCCCATCCCCCACCCCTGACCAAAGATTCTAGAACAGAGCAAGATGGATCACTGGCCGGAGAATACGTTGGCGTCCTGTACCGTACTTCATTCTTTTGACGCAACTGATCCATCTTGCTCTGTTCTAGAATCTTTGCCCCTGACTTTTCAACTCCAGCCAGAGTGACTTCACTTCAACCGTCACTTTTCAATCATGAATCTGACTGCAATTTTCAACTCTGTACAAACATCATATTCAAGGTAAGAATTACAGTACTTTTGTATGCCAATTGAAAACGGGAATTTATTAGAAATGTATTGTTTTCACAATGAAATGTCAACCAAAGCCATTATTGTCATGTTAGAATCAGCATAGCACATATCGATAGCTAGAACCGGCTAGAACTAGCGAGCTAACGTCGCTAGCGTTAGCGATGTTAGCTGTTAATGTTAACTTTTCCAGTAACTAACTTAACCATCATGTGGGATTTTTCGAATGATAGTCAATATCATATCTAGCAATAATTCAGTCTGATATGTCGTTATGAATGTAGAGTTTTAGTTTGAATGAAATATCAGACGCAAGTAGCTTAGCTTAAAGTGGCTGTTACCATGCAGGCTGAAGGCTGAAGTTAGCTAGCAGACAGACACAGGTGAAAGTTGTTAACGTTAGCAGCTAGTTAGTAACATTACTTTGCGAACTCCATGGGGCATGGGTAGTTAACATTAAACTTAATACATGTAGTGTTGATGCATAATATGTAGTGTTGCTATAACTGAAAAGAGGACCAGTAAAACAAATTAATGAAGTAGGCTGATGTGTAAGTTATCTCACCCCTAATTTAGGAACTGTAGTTTTGCATAGTCATGCTCATAGATCCGTCATATAGTGGATGTGAAAGGGGAGCATTTGGGGAATTTCAATTACCAGAAATATCATGCCGATAAGTAAAGGGATCTTTAGTTTGTGAAGGGTAGTGTTTGGCTAAATGGTATTCATTTTATAGCCTTTATTTGCCCAATGTTTGGTGACTTAAATTGAGGCATGTGTTTATTTAAGATGCATGTGACTGTAGTAGTGCTTCAGTGATGGTCTTTTCATGTTCTGTGTGTTTTGCAATGTATTAATTAATGTAAGCCTCTTTCTGTTCCCTCTGTTAGTAGGTGGTGTGAGGACTGCTGCCCTGAGAACGCTGTGTCAGAGACACTTAGGCTGTGTGCATTTTGGAATGTTCCAAATGTGTGTCACTTCCATAAGGAAGAAGTTCCAAGCCTGCAAGTGAGTTCACTCACCAAATAGAGACACACGCATATAGCATTTAATATGTGTGCATGTACTGTATTTGTGTCTGTAACTGTTTAGTTTATCCCCTCCTTTCATGTGTCTGTTATGACTTTGTGGGCTCAACTGCCAACAACTGTCCAGGGCGAAGTCGGTCTACCCTGATGGCACTACCTGATGGCACTACCCTGATGATGTCTGTTAGCCATGGCTGCTGCCCTCAACATGGTGTAAGTGTTTGTGTTTTATTTATGTTCATAAATAAACTGATATCAAGAAGTAACATAGATGGTGACAAGGGTGGCAAGGGTGCCTCATGGCAAGGTAATTATCATTTCTATTTCTACATCTGATTGCCTTGCTTATTTTTTAAAGCTATGATTTGTTTTGTATGGCAATTGCTGTTTATTAACAAATTATATGGCAATTGCTGTTTATTCTTTTTAGGAGCCATCCAGAAGTCCCAGCCTGGAGCCAGAGGCTGCTATTGCAAGTCAGATGGGAGATGGCCTACAGTATGTTAGGCATCAGAAAAGTGGTGTTCGCATGAAGGCAGAGTTGCCGCAGGCAATTATGAGATTAGGTATGATATCACATAGACATACTTCTGTTCAGAAGTGTAGGGTCACTTCGAAATGTCCCCTTTCCAAAAAAAAAAACACTGGACATATCAAAGTGAACTCCCAAACTTTGCTATGGTGGTGTATTGTACACATCTGCATTACTTCTATCTATTGCACCTGACTAGTGTGGGTTTGCTTTTATTTGTCACACAACCGGAGTAGTTTGCATTAATTACTGTATATTCATGAACGGGGTCAATTGTAATGTATGCTTTCTCTTTTTCAGACACTTGACATTTACTGCGAAAGGTACCATCAGAGCACCTCTCCCTACCCTGCAGGATACCTATACCAGAAGAGTACAACAACGGCCCAAAAGTATTTCAAAAGACATTTCACGCTCTGACCACGGACTGTTTAAACCACTGAGGTCAAGCAGACGTCTCTGTTCCCACGTGGCAGACTGAGGGAACACCCACAAAACAGACTGGGGATGAGTTTCTTTACTCCGCATCCTGTACACACACAACTCCTTATACTACATTACATAGACTTGCCAGTTGCCATACTGCACTTACACACACTGCGCTTTTAACCCCCTTATCTGTGTCAAATCAGATAAGGTTGTGGTTGTGTTCAAACCATGTCTACTGTTGTCTGTCAACATCCACTTCAGTCATACATTTGAAATGTCTTAAATAAATAACAAAAGTTAAAATTGTTTTATTGTCTGCAGTTAACTGAAATATTTTGGAATATGAGTTATTCTATTAATGATTGCTCATGTAAGTTCAATTGAATTCACAGTATTTAACTGACCTAGCTTTTACAGGGAAACAACCAATACTGTAAATACAACTAAAAAAAAAACAAATCTTAATTTAAAATCAATTGTTTTTCACTTTACAGCGAATACATAAAATACTGTAAATGAAAATGCGGTACCTTTACTGTAAAAAGTATTCACAGTAACTTACTGGCAACAATTGGCCAGTAAGTTACCGTAAATGGAAATACAGCACCTTTACTGTAAAAGGTTTTCACAGTAACTTACTGGCAACAATTGGCCAGTAAGTTACTGTAAATGGAAATACAGTGCCTTAACTGTAAAAGGTATTCACAGTAACTTACTGGCAACAATTGGCCAGTAAGTTACTGTAAATGGAAATACAGCACCTTTACTGTAAAAGGTTTTCACAGTAACTTACTGGCAACAATTGGCCAGTAAGTTACTGTAAATACGACTGAAATCACAGTATTTAATTGTTTTTCATTTTACAGTGAATATATAAATACTGTAAATGGAAATACAGTACCTTTACTGTAAAAGATATTCACAGTAACTTACTGGCCAATTGTTGCCAGTAAGTTACTGTAAATTTTACAGTAAATTTTTTACAGTGTATACAAGTGTATTCAACTCCGTATTAGAAACAATGTTTCCATTCCACACTCAGAAAACACACAGTACATGACCATATGCATTGGTCAAAATGCTCAAATTGTTGGCTCCTGCATAGGGAGTTGTAGCATAGAATCAAGATTTGAACAATTTCGGAACAATAGCTTTCAGCAAAAGTAAACGCTTGTAATTCGTTGTAATTTTTGGTAGCATTGACAGTCATAGATAAATACCCAGCTCTCTGTGTAATTCTGTTGGCTCTCTTGTTGTTTTCTTCTGGGAAAAGGCCTAGCTTATTAGCCTGGCTCCGCCCACCTAGATCTTCTTTCAAGATCATCTAGTCTGAAATACCATTATGACCAGAGTAGCAGTCATTTAGTGATTGTCAAAGGTTTTTTTTTCCCATTTACTTCCTGAATTTTCGATCAATGATTCCCGGGACACCGTAACACAGGGGCACATGAAACTTGGTCGGCATGTAGCCCCAGTAGACCTTTACGGAAAAATGTTGTTTGGACCCACCCCCCACACTTGATGAGGCTATACCAATGATTTCAAAGTTAGTGCCCGTTGCAAAGTGTTGGAAACTAATCCAATCATGAGTCACTAGAACCTATTCACTTTGTGATTGAGTTTGGACTTTTCCAGACTACTAACCTAGTCTACTCCATCTCAGGGGCTTGAAAATTCTGCAAGCGTAACAAAAGTTGGAAAATGTAGACGGCCTGTCAGATTATGAAGGCCTACCATAGAGTTCTGTTCCCTATTTTGCCTTCAAAGTATATTATGATAATGGCCTTGGCAGGAAGTAGCCTAAAGCATTTCACTCATCAATACAGCAGCAAGATATATTGAGATATAGCCTACTCACAGGGCAACATCAGGATATGCTTTTAATACTTGTCTCCCCTTTTCAGGTGCAGCAGCAGCTGGATCAGCTGCCATAGCTGCCATAGTCAACTGCACTGTATGAGATGTCACATCATCTCAAGATACCAACTTAACCAATCATGAAATGGAAATAAAGGTGAAATTGGACAATCTGGAATTGTTTGTGATGAATTGTTGGTGTAGTGTAGACGGACAGCCCTGTCTTTGTCATGTTTTAATGTATTCAAATGTACTGAAATGATCAAAGCTTTGTTTACATGCTTGCATGTGTTCAAACTTTGAGTGCCTTTGAGACCTAAGTTTAATCAAAGGTTAAACATATGGATGCCAGCTAATTAGCTGTGCGTGTTGAACGTTAGTAACCTCACTCCCAGATGCCTCAATAGTGCTGCTGGCATGTCATGAAGGCTAGGAGCCTGGGCTTTTAGCTGGATTGTTAGCTCGCTCGACTCCAGATCCGAGGTGCTGCTGTTTCGTGGGTTCGAGTTCGGGCGTGTTCAGGGCTGAATCGCGGGGGTTCCACACAACTCAGGTTACACATACACACATTAATCCTCCAACCCCAATGAATAAAATGGGATTCTGTTTAAATTGTAGATAAAAACAGTTTACAAATCTTGTCAGCCCCTATATTAATATAAGTTGGAACCGGGGCAAGTTTACCACCACGTGTCTATAGTCATTTAACAACATTCTGTAAATGTTTTGGAACAGGGGAGATCGGTTGCTGGAGTTTGGAGAAAGAAATGTCTTACCTGTTAGGATTTCAGCTGCTCAATAGTCTGGGGTCTTCTTATTCATGTTATTCAGTACATGATGCACCCAGTGTGATAGGTCTGGACTGCAGACAACTCATTTTAGCACGTGGACTCTTTACTCAAACTACTTTACTCCAACTGTGCAACTCTTTAAAACCACGTACCTTAAACCATGTGTGACAGTACGATGTGGATGAACAACCACCAGGTGCTAAACCCCTGTTACCTAGGAACCCACTGGTTTAACCTGAGAATTTCTTGTTCACCACCAGGGTCACAGAAGTTGGTAGTCTGAATAACTGCCAGAGACGTGAGATTGCAATACAAATACACAATCATTTATTTATGTTCTGCAGAATAAATATACATGCATGTCAATGGATATTGCAGGGCATCATCAAGTATACTGCTATTATCCTAATGCCCAGGGTTACGCTACAATGGGCTTACCGTAGAGGGCAGGTGACAAGCCTCTGAAGTGAAACCTCTGTGATTCAAACCACACTGCAAATCAAAACAAAAGGTGACTCATCTAAACTAAATAACACAGCATGCATGCAATAAGGAGTAGGCTAATACCATCAGAGGAGACAAACCCTCAAACATGTGTCCACTGCAGCCCCAGCAAGAGAGCACATACACAGGAGAAGCCCACTTGACACATGCAGTATAAAGCAACAAAAACAATGAAAACAAATTATAAGACAAGGCAAAGTACAAAACAGTAATGAAGCAGTAAGCACCCCATACCGCACATGCACACTCATGCAGACAAACACACGTAACCACAACAAACACACAAGCAGGTAGCCACCACCAGGCTAGCTATAGCAGTCATGCACAGTACCACATTGGAAGGGCCCAGAGAGATGCGGAAGTCGCTGACGCTCCATGCAGCAAAGACATCAACAGGAACAAAACAGCAAGACTGTCACCACAGCCAGATACCAAACAGATCCGTGCCACAGCTAACGTCAGAGGCAGGAAGTCCGGACAGCGCAACACTCCGTGATATAGACCTCTGAAGTTCGCCTACAAAAAAGCCACCATCTTTGCCCATATAAGGAGATCCGGTATCTTGAGATTTTTTCTATGGGAAAATAACATGGGGATTTTGAATTTTCGCACCTGTTCAACTCTCATGGGGATGAAGAAATTGGAAATGCAGACGTTTTGCGCTACAAAGTTTTGTCCTCTGCCTTCAAGTGGATACTGTGATCTTCGGTGGGTGAAGATGGCACACTTTGATCTTTGCTACCCCAGAGCTAACTTACAATGCAACTTGCCATAGGCAGTTAGCTTCAATTAACACCCGGAACTCCTTATATGGGCAAAGATGGCAGCTTTGGATCCTATTTGTAGGCAAACTTCAGAGGTCTATTGCTAAGCTGAAATGGATGAGCACACGGGGGGGAACAGCAGCCGTATGAATACCCAGCCGGTCGTTTAGCAACGGCTGTTACTGGAGCAAGCGGTGGAAGGACACGTAGCCAAACGTCAGGGATAGGCGAAAGGTCGGCCAGAGTCGTCCCTGGACAAAGCGGACGTCTGCCATGGATAGCCCAGCTCCCCTTCTTTATGGAGCAAGCTGCCAATTACCCACTTGCGAAGTAGGCGGGGCAGGAATAGCCGTGTTCAAGTTCAACTCCAAATGACCTTTTGCAGCAACGAGAGCTGCCGGTGGCAGCAGGGGCGGGGATGCAAACGCTGCTATGAAGTTGTACACTCTCTACTTCCCGTAGTGTAGACTTGGCTAGACTTGACCATGTGACGAATCACGAGTCACGGACCCGCACGGACTCTTGTGGATATGGGGAGGCATCTAAACACCTGCACACACGTCAGGGATGTAAAAGCCAATTAGGGCAAAGACCTGACGTCATGAAGGCAGGGTCTAGGCTCCGCTGCTCTCCGCAGTACCTCCAGACCGGCTGCTCTTTTGCGGAGTAGCCGCCTGGCCACGCCTTGCTCCCGCGATAAGTTGAGGCCATGTGATACCGACTGCCGAGTCGAAAACACGCCCATCTAGACCATCGTGGACAGATTTTTAACCACGTGCATCTTATGCTGCGCAGTTTTTGTGCTGCGCAGCCAACTTGAACGCGCCTACTGAGACACAGCCAACTAGCACTATGCTCCAGGTAAGGACCCGGCTATACATGCAATGAGTTATGACTCTCTCCTCTCTTTCGCAGATAGGCTACTCTCCTCTCCCTCACTGACATATTCCTCACTCTCTCGTCGACTCTCTCCTCTCTCTCACTAACACTCTCCTCCTACTCATTTATAAGATTTGGGGATATGGGGAGATAAGCCTTGTAACTTGCCTACGTTAGTGAAACAAATAACCTTTGGACCGTGTGTGTCAAGGGCCGGTGGTTAGGAAACAAATCCTATGCCTATTTTGCACTGACATTTGTATTACGCCGGCAGGACGAAAGCGAAAGGGGTTGGTGCTTAACGATGTAATTGGGCCAGCCCAATCACATCGTCTGGTCAAAACGTCTGGTTTTATGGGCCGATCAGAAACAATATTGATAAGAATAGTGTTCTTATATATAATAAAAATTGACGGACTCTGGACTGTCGGCCCAAATAGCACTGCGGCCCACCGGGAAAATGCCCGGTATGCCAGATGGCCAGTCCACCTCTGTGTGGAGTCATACTGTAATATCAGCAGAATTAAGTTTGGTATTGATTATTGTGGCAAGGCATCATATATGTTGCCCAAAACCATACATTGTTCAGCATGAATTGCCCATGCCTCATAGGCAACAATGCACCCCCATACCATTATAAATGCTGGGTTTTGAACTGTGCACTAATAACTCATCTTTAGGCCAGAGGGTAGAGAGTCCATGACTTCCAAAAATAGTTTCAACGTTTGATTGGCCCAACCACAGGACAGTTTTCCACTTTCCCAGTCCATCTGAAATGGGCTTGGGCCCAGATGAGATGGCAGCATTTCTGTGTCATGTCTAGATATGATTTCTTGTTAGCATGATATACTGTAATTCTGCTGGCCAGCATTTGTGGATGGAACATCATACTGTGTTCATAGACAATGGTTATTGGAATTTTTCCTGAGCCCATACAAAGATTTTCTTTACAGAAACAGGTCTGGTTTTAATGCTATGACCTGAGTCCTGTCCCTTGGATTTTTCTGGATTCTCCATTCAGATTTGAATGATATTCAGTTAATATGAACAGGTTTTCACAGCGTGATGAATACCAAGGTATCTTTCTTTACGGGAGATAAGAGAGATGCTCTTTAAAATGTAACGAAATGAAAATGAAAATTGAGATGGAAGCTACAATAACAACTCTCCACTTTCATTTTCCTCTTAAAATAGGTCAGTATTTTGCAGACTTCTCAAGAGACTTCACAAAAAGACAACATAACTAGCCTTTGACAGCCTGGGATTACCCATACGTACCTTGGGATTTGCTTTGCAGGTCCATCTGGCCAAGATGCCATTGAAGTCCATTTCTAATGTCCCCACTTTCACAGGGCTCTACTTTAACCCCAGCTATATCCTATACACAACATGCAAAAGCATAACATGAATGCAAACTAGATGCACCACATAGCGATACACAATATGACCGCCGCTCAGTTCTGCACATTCTCTCCAAAACGAATTACGCTTGTCAACTTTCCTGTATCTCCGATTTGTGCAATATACTGTATGTACTGTATATCTCCTACTCTTGCAGCTCATGTGTATATGAGTGTGTGTGTGTAGCTGATGTGTACTCTCTCTCTCTTGCGTTGTGTTAATGATGACAACTGGCGTTCTCTCTCTGGCTATCACAGCCGTTTATTCTGATAGCACAGAAGTGTTTCACAGTCCAGCATGAGACAAGGCTACTGCCGACTGGACATAACAGTACAAAAGACATGAAGTACCAATATGAATTACAAAAGGTAGAAAACTGTACCTGATAGCACAGAAGTGTTTCACAGCCATACAACATTGGCAATAAAGAGCTCCAGCTAGTAAAACGAAATGAAAACACAAACGATTCAGTTCGTAGCTCATACAGTGTAATACCTAGCAGTTAGACTACCGAGCTAGGTTATAACCAGACTAGCAAGCTAGCACCTCGTGGTAAACTATCACTGTAAAGCTAAAACAATAGAAACAAAACAAAATAGTCTCTGATATAAAGTTAGCAACCTCCTGTGTGAATCTACTATATGCATATTAGCTTGTTATTACGCTAGACGTGTTTATTTAGCTTTTGCAGCGGAGCTCAATATACTTGCCATGAGACAAGGCTACTGCCGACTGGCGATTGTGTATGAACGAACAACTTGCCCTGAACGTCGGCAGAATAGCACCAGTAGATGGCGCTCGAGTTATGTGAAAGACTGTCTCATAGAAAAACTAGTAGCTACTTTAAATGAAAAGTTACATTTTAATAGCAAATGGAATTATTTACTCAGCAAAATGTGCATGTGTGAGTTTGCTTGTATAAAGATGTGTGTGTGTGTGTGTGTGTGTGTGTGTGTGTGTGTGTGTGTGTGTGTGTGTAATCCGTGGAAGTGTGTTTATCTGTGCGTGTGAATCTGTTGATGTGTGTGTGCGAACTTAGTTACTTTTTAAACTAAGCCCCCTGCCGCCTCAACATAAAAATGGCAACCGGTTTTGCCAATAGCCTACTCACTATATTGGAATTTAACAGTTACGCCATTTTAACAATAACGCCAACAATATAGGCCTATAGAAGACATCACAACCTGCAAAAAGTGATTTCAGGGTCCTATGATCCGCTAGAATTTGTAATTTCCCGGTAATAATAAGTGTCCCACTCCGGCCCTGATGCCATGACGTTATACTGTTCCATAGGCTACTGAACTGATCAATTTAGTTCGGGAGAAAAGAGATAAAAGCCTGCCTACACTGAAAACGGATGGGTTGATACTGATAGCGAAACAGCCTACTGGTGCTCTAGCTCCGTCTTGGATGCGCCATGGGCACAGCTGCAGCACACCTCTCTCTCTCTCTCTCTCTCTCTCTCTCTCTCTCTCCCTCCCTCCCTCCCCCCCCTAGCTTACTGCAACATGAGAAATCATAACTCCATCTTCTTCGTTTGTCTTCTTCTCTCTGATCTGATCTATCATTCACTGAGCAGCGCCAGCGCCACACACCAGTGGCAGCAGGCTGCAGTGTTTTTCTACCCATGTAAAACGTTGTTGCATTAGTTCTGCTTTTGACGTTATGTAAAATGGTAATAAATACATAATTGTTTTATTTGGTAAGCACAGGGTAGCCACGGGGGTGGCCAGTGACACAGCTACATGGGGCACGGGCCATCCTAGGCTTCAGTGTAGAACAGCCACGTTGAGGGACCATTCACTAAATGCACACATAAATACATTTATTATAGCCCCCCATGGATGAAATTCCACAAAACTTGGCATACTCCCAGAGGGTGTCAGGTTAATCATACACGTGAAATTTGGTGCAGTTCATAGCATCTTATCTGAAGATAGGGGCAATTAAAGCAATATTACATTGCATTTTCAATTTTTACCATGAGACCAACATACCATAAAAATGTTGTCATCCTCGGTGCCACGGTTCAGGTAGCCTAGTTATGTAGGAAAAACTGCAATTTTTGGGCTTCGGGCGGGGGCAGCGCGGGGGTGGAGTGACCCCCAGGGACGAAACGAAAATTTTCCGCAGAAGTCTACTGAGGCTACATGCCCACCAAGTTTCATGTGCCCCGGTGTTACGGTGTCCCGGGAATCGATGACGGAATAAAAAAAAATAAGAAATAAAAAAAAACTTTGACAACAACTATATTACAACTATATAGCTATATTACAACTATATAGCTACGCTAGCGGCGGTCATAATAATAGGCATGATGCAATCTCACTGGCTGTGAGTCTGGCTTTGTCATAATAATATTACACATGAAGCTCAAACATTTATCATGAATACAGAACACAATGTCCCAGACGACACAGCATATCCTTGCTGCAGGGAGATTGCAAAAGAGGCAGGAGGGGTAACGTAGGGCCTTGGGAATATAGGGCCCCATCTCACCTGGTTACCAGCTCTCACTGCTTTGCATGCACTGGTATTTCCCTCAGGAAATGCAAAACTAGAATGTAAAACAACGGGAAAAAAATGGGTTAATCAAATACAGCAACAATAGGCTACTTTTCTTTATTATGAGACTAAGCAGTAGGGTAGTGGAAAAAACACTGTAAGAATTACCAACAGTAAAGGCTACTGTTAGTATCATAATATAGCCTAACATAATAAAATATAGCCTAACATAATAATACTACAGGCCTACATCCATCAGTCTCTTCATTCATACACTAACCAAGGCATCATCTGTTTTTTGGCTGTCAGTAGATGCTTATTTAATTTCTAGCATGAATTGAAGAGAATCCTATGCAGTCAGATTAGAATTAGGCTGGGTGAACCCTGCCTGAACTTCCGGCTAATTCGAATTTCGCCCGCAGCTCAGGCTGTAGGCCTAGACCTGCACATCTATCTCCTCTGTTCCCTGCCAGAACCTTTAGGTGCTGTGTCCACCAAACGCGTTTTTTTGCGCCGACGGCGACAATTTTCAATGTAACGTCTATGTAGCTCAGCGCTCACAGCGGAAAAAAGCTGTCGGCGCTGACCGTTTTTTGTCGCAGCGCTCAGAGCGCTCAAAGTTGAAATCTGTTCAACTTTTAGAACAGCGCCGGGCTCGTCAATGGCACTTCTCGTTATAAACCAAAGATTATAGAGCAGAGCAAGATGGATGGCCGGATCGTACGGAGTCGTTTGAACGATGACCATTGATCACGCCTCTTGTGCAGTGGAAATAATTATGCGGCCTCAATGTTCAATCTTAAAATATTGGTGATATTTTAGTATTGTGATAGACTAGCCAGAATAGATTTGAATGGCATTTGATCGTGACTGCATGATTGGGTTCATGGCGCATTTAGCCTAGGCCTACTTATTTATCCTTTCTTTCTTTCAGTAACCTAGAATGAATCTGCAAAACTATCGACATTCCCAAACATTGTTTTAGAGCACCATGGCTGAAGTTGGCTCCACATTTTGATTCCGCCTTAAAAATGCACGTTTCGGCCACTGAATGGCAATGTTTATCTCAAAAATAGGACTTCTTCAGCTCAAGCATTACCAGCGTAGGCTACCAGAACCTGACGAGCCTCGTGAAAGTGAGTCCCAGGAAGGCGAGCACTTAGCTGCAGAATTGCTCGATGTTGCACTGCCACCCAGTGGCCGTAACGCGCATTTCAGGGAGAACTGGAAGAGTGGGACCCATAGACATATATACATTTAATTTAATTAATTTAAAATGTAGGCACTCCAATGGTAGGCCTATAGATATAATGGGCGATTGATAGATCCAGTGCAGTGGTAATAGGCTAGCTAAGGTCTCCTCTGCACTGTAGCTGAAATGTCATGTTATTGCTTTAGTTTTGGATGAAACGTCTGCCAAATGAGTATAGGCTATGTAGGGTGTGGGCTCAGGCTGCGAGTAGGCTAGGCCTATAACTTTAGGGTTGATGTCCTGCTGAGTAGCCTATACAACAAGAGAGGGTTAAAGCGTCAGTTATGAAGGATCTTTGGTAGAACCTTTAGGGTTAAAACAATTGTATGTGTCTAAATGGGTTAGGTCTACATACTATGTTCGTCTTCTTATGCTAAGGTGGTGCTGTGGTTGCGGCACCGTTTGTCATCGCGGGGGTCGGTTTTACTGCCGGTGGAATAGCAGCAGGGTCCTATGCGGCGAGCATGATGTCGGCCGCAGCAGTGGTCAACGGAGGAGCTGTGGCAGCTGGTACAACTGTGGCTGCGTTACAGTCCGCAGGTAGGCTAAGCCACTTGCATTGTCACTTGGATCTGAATACCAAGTATGGAGCCTATCCCGGTGTTTGTGTTTCCAGACTTAGCATGTAGGCCTAAATCGTTGTAGATACATTTGCTCTTACAGGTCTATCCAATTGAGTGCAGAGGCATTTTCCTAACATAGCCTTTCTCAAATTGTGAATAGAATTGAGTATGGCTAGCAAAGATGTACATGTTTAACCCTATCTACAAAGATGTTCTGTTATGTCCAAAGGAAGCTAAAAGAGTGCATGTTTGTATGCAGGTGTTCTTGGCCTTTCTGGAGCGGCCACGGCTGCAGTGGCAGGTGCTGGTGGGACAATGGGCTGGCTTACTGCCGCTGTCGTCGCTCTGATTTGAAAGACTAATCTGCTCTCAAGACGATGACCATCAGGAGTTTCTGTTTTTGACTTATCTGAATGTTAAAATGCATAGGCTAAATAGTGCATAACCCGAGGTTTTATATGCAATAAACAGTGTTTATTGCTCAGCATTGTTACTTAAATGTTCTTCTATTGCTCTGTAGCTAAATGTTAAATGCTTAAATGTTAATAGCTTAACTGTCACTCAGTTGCTGTAAGTCACTTTGGATAAACACATCTGCCAAATTAATAAATGTAAATTAAAATAAAAAATGGTTTAGCCACCCTTTGAATGCATAACATATAAAATGGCCTGTACTCATATATGTTTCAAGTTCAAGTTTATAGTCATATAGGACTATAAAAATGCCACATAATTATATATAGTGTTGTATATATAGTGTCATAAATAGTGTTTGCACCTTTCCTATTATCATTCTTCTCCTCTGGAAGCCCATTAAACCGTACAGTAAAAAGTTCTGAAATCTGGCACACTTATTCTACTCTGCCACTAACCACTATCACCAACTTACAGACTCCAGACCCCAAAACTCCAGCACCACCAAGAGGTCAAAATGAATCAATTAAAAAAAACACATTAAAGAGAAACTATGCAGGATGGGCGATTTCATCTTAAGTTTCGGTTTCGTTTTTCATTTTCGCTCGTTTTATGCTTGCATTTTCTCTGCAGAGCTTCCCCGACAGCTTTAGCGTGTATATTTATACATAATATAGGCTATATATAAATATATAAATTGCAAGCGTGGTTCTTCTTGTTCTTTATGCGTCTCAGCCTTCCAGATGTAAACAGGGAACGATCGTCTCCTGAACAAACTGCAAGGTTGCAATAGCGGATAGGGACACTGGGGGCGGGAGGAAATATTAGGCCTACTGTTTTCGATAAAACTGGTCAGTCAAGCAAAACAACGATTTCTAAGCGATTTTATGACTATGAAAAAGTTGCATAGGGTCTCTTTAAAAGTAGCTCTGCAATGCTTTGACCTATCAAGCTGAAACTAGCTCAGAGGATTAAGGCAAAAGGTATGGCCCCACCCATCAATTTACAAGACTTTACCATTCAAGCTGTGTGTCCAAGGTCAAAACTTTCAAAAAGTTTCTCAGGTCTCATATTTTGTCCATTTCTTACAAAACTTAAGACATGATCTTCAGTCCAAGCCGCACAAAAGTTACCACTTAGTACATGGGCTCAGGACCCAATTAAGAGCCTCAAGAAATGTGTACATTTTGACCACTATGTAATCAAAGGAAATATGCTTATATTTCAACAAAGCTTTCACGTATCAAAACCAAACTTGGTACATGGACTAAACAACCAATTAGGAGGAGGCTCACTAAATTTTGTGACCTTTGACAACTGTGGGGGTGCTATAGTCACAGGAAGTAGGCTCACATCTCAGCAACGGTTTCAAGTATCAAACCCAAACTTGGTACACGGACTCAGGACATCATCCTGAGAATGCGCAACAAATGTCATGTCTTTTGACCACTAGGGGAGTGCTATAATCACAGGAATTAGGCTCATATCTCAGCAATGGTTTAAAGTATCAAAACCAGACTTGGTACATGGTAGACCCCGAAGCCGCCGCCACGCGCCGCCATTTGCGCCATTTAGAATTTCAGCCGCCGCCAGCCAATAATTTTGGAAGCCAAATTGAGCCGCCATCTGATAGACTTTGGCTGAGCCAGACTTGGACTTGTTGCATCTAAAAACAATTATATCACATAGAACGAAAAATAAACGATAGCCTACACAAGGTTTTCCCACTGGATTCACCACATCAGTCTTGTGTTCGTTGCTATGATACACAGGACTCAGTGAGTTGACGGCCAATTAAAAGTCCACGTTCTCTGCAATGTTTTTGCTTTCTCGCGCTGAGATGAAATGGGGGAAAGAAGCCACGGTAGCCTTATTTTTGATCTCGCTTTTCATATACTTTCCTAATTCCTACGAAGTTCTACTCGGACTTGAAAATCTTCAGGGCCCGGTTGCACAAACATCAAAACCAAAGATTGATTATATGAAACGTATTTCTGGAGCGGACAGATTTACAGCACGCGATATTACTGCGACTGCAGCATTTCACCATCTCCAGAAATTGCTGCGCTAGTTCACAATGCATGCTTCAGTCTACATTGAAGTGAAATGTGCAGAACTTTGTTAAAAATGATATAATAACATGGTGTATTGAGATACAACATAGCCTAGACATCTGTAGGCATGAAGAGGCAACTTAAGCCATTATCAGCCATTAAAAATTTGGCGGCTGCAGCAGCCATTTAGGTTTTGGCTGAGCCGGCTAGCCAGCCAATAACTTCATCAGCCAGCCGTTATTCTCAAAACAAATGGCTTCGGGGTCTAGTACATGGACTCAGGACATCATCCTGAGAACGCATTCTAAATGTCATGTCTTTTGACCACTAGGGGGGCGCTATAATCACAGGAAGTCGGCTAATGCTTTCATATATAGAAAGCTAACTTGATATATGGACCCCATCCTGAGGACACAAAAAACATTTAGTGGCATAACCACTAGGGGCGCTATGAATATGAACACTTTGACCTATCGAAACCAAACTTGGTTTGACTTAAGAGCTCATCCCAAGGACACACACAAAAAGAACATTCTAGAAATGACATCTGGTGTTTTTTCTTTACACACATGTAAAGTGTAACTCTCTCTCTCTCTCTCAAACACAGACACACGCACACACACACACACACACCAGGGACATGCACAGCCATTTTAACACTTCCAGGTCTGAGGCCTGAAGTTTTTTGTCTAACTGAAAACATCCATACAAAAGTGACACATATGGTTATAATCTAGAAGTCCCCAGCAATAAGAAAATCAGAGTGAATTGAATGTAAATAAATGGTATTTTATCTAAATACATGCGATGAGCTGACGTGGCCAACCTCTGCAAAGCTTTGCAGTCATGTGCAATGCTGTTACTGCACCTGTGATGCTGCCAGCAGGATGCTCTCAGCAGTAGAAGTTGGTCATTGTCTTGCTGCCTTTTTAATCACACAAGTGATGTGACCAAGTTTGATACTCACTGTCGTTAATCCTACATCTGAAGCATGCATGTCTCACGCACGGCTGACTGTTTCTTTGGTATATTTATTGTAATGTTGTATTTTATCATTAACTATTTCAAACATTCATTAATTATCTTGTTATGATTACTACAAAAATTTGTATTGTCTAAACAAACACGGTTTTCATTACTAAATGAAGCTTACAGACATGGGTAGGCTATGTGCACCTCTCTCTACAAATGAAATAAAGATATAAAATAGTTATTTTGTTCAAATAATTATGTCAGGGTTTTGAACCCCACAGTAATACCGGTGATATTTGAAATGCATTTGATAAACATATCGCCAATGACACTGATATTGAATTATGGTATATCTGTATGAACAGTGGTGAATGGGATCTTTTCTTATGCATTCTGTTTGCATCCACACACCCCTTCCTATGGCATGACAAGCTCTTTGTCCGGCCAGCTCCTACACTAATAAGTGTGAATCATCTCATGCATTTTGCACACTCCTCATATTGTTCTCTTATTGAGTATCGAGACATTCCATTTCCATGATGGCAGTGTCACTGGATCTAAACAAACTTTCGAAGTGGCTTAAATAGCATTAAATGACATGATGTGACATCATTCCTAGCTAATACATTGTGTTTAAATTTAGGCTATAGCCATTTAAATGTGTTGAACCTGCTAGGCAGCAGCTTAGCCAAACAATACAGAAATTGCTGCCTTGACAACGCTATAAGACATTGCTTATACTCTATTGTGCTGGATAACTTCAGAGTCAACAGACTTTACCTTCTTCAGAGCATAGCATGGTCATGTATCCACTGAATCTAAGTTCTGAGCTATATCTCCCTCAATTTGGATGGTTCCATGGTTGCACTAGCATAGGTTGTCTAGTGTAAACGCCCATCAGTCATTAAGAGAGATAAAAGTTGAAGAACACTTGATGGAAAATCTGTGATGGCGAATCATAAATGCATGAAGTAGAAACCTTAGAGATCCAGTTCTATAAAAACACAAGAGGAGGAGCTGATAAGATGGATCAGATGGATCGTTACTCCTCCTGAATGTAGATAACGTAAAGGTGCGCCTTTGGTTCTCTGGTATAAATGATATGGGTGGTGTAATGGCAGGCATTCAAAAATGAGCTCAGCAAAGTATTGTCGTGGCACATGAAGAAATATGCATGGACTCCATGGAGGGCACCATAGGTGCCAGAACAAGGTTCAAAGTGCAGGATTACAGTAGTTTGAGCATATAGGACTGAAGGTGGAAGTAAATAGCAAAGGCATATTTGCTACACTGAACTGTCATTTTAAGAAGATCAAGAATATCAGTGGCCTCCAATCCTTCACAGAAAAAAAAATATTTCAATGAACCACATCAATTAATCAATATCATCAATTTTATAATCAATCAACATAATTCAAGTCCAGTGGATAAGCTCCTCACTTTCATGGATTTCTTGTCTCAAAGAAACAAAGGTGATTAACAGCAGATTAATTTACTGCTGTTAATTTCTCACTCCATTTTTAATGCAACATGTTGTTATTTAGGGTTTGGATGACACTTTCTTCTCACAACAGTTTTAAGTGTTTCTCATGAAACAACACTTAATCGAACTACAAAGAGATTAAGTCCTCAACTAAAACAAACTAAACTGGGACACTGTGCTCAAAATGTTCCTAGGTTTTGTTCCCACAAGGTGACATTCACAAGGATGTTTCCGTTGAGAATGTTTTTCCAATTTTCCCCAGCATGCTGAGAAGTCAACCATTACATGGCGCACAACGTTAATTTTGCAAGTGCAACTTTCAGAATGGTGAAATTAAAATGAAATCTGAGATGGAGGCTGCAATTAGGGACTCTCTTTTTTGCCTTAAATATGACCAGTAAGATGTATTTTGCAGACTGTATTTCTATCTGTATTTTGCAGACTTCTCAAGATACTCTGCAAAAGAAAGAAAACAACTAGGCCTATAGCCTTTGACAGATATGATCAGGCAGGCAAATAAATCAGAACTGTGCATCAAGGCTGGTGTAGGCTAAATGCAGTAGCCTATACATTCTGCTAAGTCCACTTGCTTTTGTGCTATAACATGCTATATCCACATCTTAATTGGGCAAGACTTCTCAATGCTGTGACGACAAACTGAATTTCCTCCCCTCAAATGATGTGGGCCATGATAAATTCAGGCTGACCTCCAGGCTACCATCTGCCACTCAGTGATAATGTTCTTCCCTTCTTGGAACAGAACGTTTTGAAAAAGACAGCTTAGTGCCATAAGCCTGCTACAGTATATCACTTCAGTTTTGGATCCAAGTAAGTATGTGCTTTATTATTTATTTTGAATTCCATGATTAAACATATCGGGGCATAAACATATTTTAAGTTCTATATAAAGCTTAGAGTAGGCCTATGCCAATTATCTGTAGCCTAATACCATCTATTGTAGCTTAGAATATCCTTTGATAGGCTATCTAGACCAGTGGTTCTTAACTGGTCTGGCTTTGGGACCCACAATTTCATATGCTCATAAAGTCGCGACCCATAGCGTTCAAGCCAACGGATATGGTGAGCTAAATTAACATACAAAGTGCCTGTAGACCTACAGTACTTGTCTGCAACATGTGGATGACTAAAATGATGTCTAACATGACCAGTCACATAAACATTGCTTATGTTCGGTACGGTGCGGTATGACTGGACTATTGTCCCAATGTCATTTATTAACTGATTCTGGCTGTCAAATAGACGTCCAGATTATGACCTCGCAGAACGATTATTTGCAACTAATGTTGGTTGTCTATAGACGTCCTGAACCGGGTCAGGCTGGACTATTGTCCCAGTGTCATTTATCAACTAATTTTGACTGTAAAACAGACGTCCAGATCACAGCCTGGACAGACCACTGTTTTTTGGACCTCCATAGACGTTGCTTGCTCAGTGGGTAGTGACCAACGTCATAAAAACACAAAGAATTATGGGCATGTTTGGCTCGTCTTAGGTGCAAATTCCATGTGTGACTTTCCGGACATGGGGAAATTGGCCATGTCCTTGGTGAAAAAAATTACTAAAAAGTGTAGGATTTATACAGTGCCCTCCATAATTATTGGCACCCCTGGTTAAGATGTGCTCTTTAGCTTCTAATAAATTCATTTTTCCCCCAAATAATATAGGACCACAATGAAAAAAAGCGTAAAATCCAACCTTTAATACAAGTGCAAATTTATTTAGAAGGAAAAAAATCCCACATTAAGGAATAATTATTTTACATCAAATCATGTGTGCCACAATTATTGGCACCCCTGATATCAATGCTTTGTAAAAAAACCTTTTGCTAATAAAACAGCACCTAAGCTTGTCTTATAATGTTTCACAAGATTAGAGAAAACAGACAGAGGGACCTTCGACCATTCCTCCTTGCACAAAGTCTCCAAATCATCCAATGACCTGGGTTCTCTCCTCTTCAGCTCACCCCACAGGTTTTCAATGGGGTTGAGGTCTGGGAACTGAGATGGCCATGGTAGGAGCTTGATACGGTGTCTGGTGAACCATTTCTGTGTAGACTTGGCCATATGTTTAGGGTCATTATCTTGCTGAAAGACCCAGTGACAACCCATCTTCAGCTTTCGGGCAGAGGCCACCAGATTTTGATTTAAAATGTCCTGGTATTTCAAAGCATTCATGATGCCATGCACCCTAACAAGGTTCCCAGGCCCTTTGGAAGAGAAACAGGCCCACAGCATCACCGATCCTCCCCCATACTTCACAGTGGGCATGAGGTGCTGTTCTGCATACTCATCTTTTTGTTACGCCAGACCCACTTAGAGTGTTTGTTGCCAAATAGCTCTAACTTTGTCTCATCTGACCAAAGCACACGGTCCCAGTTGAAGGCCCAGTACCGCTCCAGACGTTTGTGCTTATGATTTTGAGTGAGAAAGGTTTTTTTTCCGTGCATGCCTCCCAAACAACTTGTTGGCATGTAGATAGGGCATGATGGTTGTTTTGGAGACTTTGTGACCCCAAGATGCAACCATTTGATGCAATTCTGTAACAGTGAGTTTTGGAGATTTTTTTATTTCTCTTACCATCCTCCTCACAGTGCGTGGTGGCAAAATAAACATGCGTCCTCGTCCAGGCTTGTTTACCACTGTTCCAGTTGTTTTAAACTTCTTAACGATTCCTCTGGCCATAGATATGGGCAGGTATGTGAGTGGCTATTTTCTTGTAGCCATTGCCTTACTTGTGAAGGTCGACACACATCTGCCTTACTTGAACAGTGTGTTCCTTTGTCTTTCCCATGTTGAAGAGAAATGGCCTCTGTGTGACGTCATATTTACAGCCCAGGGAAACAGGATGTTAAGAATTACTAATTAAATGTTCCTACATACTCTGATCGACTTTATAAACTACTGTAGAAATGACAGAAATGACAGAAATACTTTAACTACATTTATTTCTTAGGAATTGTTAGGGGTGCCAATAATGGAACAGGTGATTTTATGAAGAATAATTATTTCTCAGTCAGGGTTTTTTCCCCACCCTAAAATTCACTTGAGTTGAAGGTTACATTTTTCTACAATTTTCAGTGTGAGAGTATGCTTCTACAATAAAAAAAAAACATATTTATTTTAAGGCTTTTAACGCATCTTAACCAGGGGTGCCAATACTTGTGGAGGGCGCTGTATTTACAAAGACATTGAAATATGTATTAAATAATTCTTAAATTATACTTAAACTTAAAAGACAGGTTTGCTCATTTGAAATACATTTTGACACATTTTTACATTGTTGAGAACTCACGCCGTCTTCAGTCTTTCGTCCTCTGCCCTCGCCTCTCTCTCGAACACCGAGGGTGCCGCTCATCGCACAATCAATCGCCAACCACATGAGCAGGAAACTAATTGATTGCGTCATTACGTTCATCACACTATTTAAAGACATGTGAACACTTCACTCAAGGCGTCTGAAAACTCGACACTGACTTCGTAGGCAAGAACTCAAAAGAACTTGAAGAAATGGGTCTCCGTGAGTTCAGTTTATGCTTAGGCTAGGCCTATTCATTTTTGTGTGATTTTTGAATTTAGCTAAGGCTTCCTTTTCAGTTGATTAACACTTTCTATTTGCATTATTATTAGTCACAATCGCCGTTGTCGCCGCCGGCGCAGGTAAGCTTAACTTTATTAAACGTTGATGATGCGCACACGTCTTCTCCCTCTCTCTTTATAAGCTACTTTGGCTAGTGATTTACTTAAAATGTATGCACTCCAATAGTGGGCTAGGTAGGCCGATGCAGTGCAGTTGTAATCATATAAGGTCTCTAGCCCTAGGCTGTAGCTGAGATGTCATGTTATTGCCCTCGCTTTGGATAAATCGTCTGCCAAATGAAGCTGTAGGCCTAAATGTGGGCTGAGTAGCCTAACTTGAGGGTTGATGCCCTTCTGGGCAGAGCCTATATAAAACAATGCTGTGTTTAAATGGCTTGGGTCTAGATAGGCTACTAGATTGAATTTTGAATTTGAATCTTGAATTTCCCCTTGGGAATCAATAAAGTATCTCTATCTACTATATTAACTAGAAATGCAATTCCAAGGAATTACAAGTGCATGAAATGCAAAAATAGATAGATAATGTAGATATGGTTACTAAGGTGTAGCTAGGGTAAATATGGTGGTTGCATAGTTTACAGAGAGTTGATAGTGTGAAGGTAGACAGTTTAAAGCTGAAACATTTTGATTTGCTGATTTCTATTCATGTTAAAATGTTAACTATGGTAACAATGATAACCAGGTTGATTGGTTAACTTAGCTACTGATTTCATGCAGTAATGGTAAAAATGTTAACTATGCTAACTATGCTCACAGTGTTAACCAGGTTGATTAGCTAACTTAGCTAATGATTTCTAGCAGTTATGCTAAAAAATGCTAACTATGCTAGCAATGCTAACTATGGTAACAATGCTAACTTAAACTAACAATGCTAACCAGGTTGATTAGCTAACTTAACTGATGATTTCTAGCAATAATGCTAAAAATGCTAACTATGCTAAAATTGCTAACAATGCTAACCAGGTTGATTAGCTAACTTAGTTAGATGTTTTTTGCAGTTATGCTAACAATGTTAACTATGCTAACCATGCTAACTAGCTAACTTGCTAGTGAGGACTTTTATTTTGAAACATTTGTTGCTAGGGTATCCATGGTGGCCACTATCAGGAAGCAAGAAGTTACTGCAGCATAATCATGTTGGTTGCTATGGAAACGGTCATAAACGCTTAATTTTAATGGTTGGTATGTTGATTGCTAGGTACATGGAGGTTTCGTGTAGTTGACTGGAGGCATAGTTGATAACTGACAGTTGGAATGGTTGAACAGTTAAATAGTTGAGTAGTTACAATGGTTAAATGATTTAATAGTGTATTATTGCAGTGAGGACCTTTATTTTGAAACAGTTGTGGACAGAGGAAGTAGTGAAACAGAATCTGTAGTCTAAATGAGATTGTATGCTTAAAGCCTGAGACAGAAGGTGCCTCTCATATAGCGTTTACGCGTCCTCTCTCGCTCCTCGATCCTCACTGATCTACATAAAGAATGATGGAGCGGCAACAATGGGATAGTCTAGCCCTTCTTCTATCTTTCTTTATGTAGATCATTGAGGATCGAGGAGCGAGGGAGGACATATAAACGCTGCTTGAGAGGCACCCACAGTAAATACTTTGAAAGTTGTATGTAGATAGTCTAATTAATGTTGATAGACAGAATGTTTAATGGATGTTGATAGGCAGATTGTTTAATAGATATTGATTGACAGTTTAATGGGTGGATGAGTGAATGGTCTGAAGAAGATGAATGGATAGAAGGTTGGATGGAATGTGCCTTATATTCTTGTTAAGAGAGATACTGATACAGCTCTCTGAGAGTAGTTGATACAGGTGTAATCAATTTAACTGGCTAGTCTTAAGAGAGAGTGTGCTTAAAGCCTGAGACAGAGTAAATCATTTAAAAGTTGAATGTAGATAGTCTAATTAATGTTGATAGACAGAGAGTTTAATGGATGTTGATAGGCAGATTGTTTAATAGATGTTGATAGACAGTTTAATGGGTGGATGAGTGAATGGTCTGAAGAAGATGAATGGATAGAAAGTTGGATGGAATGTGCCTTATATTCTTGTAGACTGGAGAGACACAGCTCTCTACTGAGAGTAGTGGATACAGATACAGGTGTAATCAATTTAACTGGCTAGTCTTAAGAGAGCCAGTGTATGTAGCCTGAGAGAGAGAGAGAGCTGCTGCACCTGGACTGGCCACCTGGCGTAACATTCTAATTGCTGCCGTGATGTCATAATGAGCAATGTTAAGTCTATGGGGAAATGTTTAATAGTTTTTAATTTACAGTTTAAAAAGTATAAAAGTTCCAAAGTTGAAAAATATATTGCACAGGTCTCCTTAGTAAGACCTACGTAGCAAAGTTTGAATCAAGTTTCTACGTTAAACGGTTCAAGCTGAATTGCGAGCGTTAGAAGAAGTTGGATTAATAATAATAAGAAACCTAGGGAGAACAATATAGTGCATTTTCATGCACTATAATTACAGTGCATGAAAATGCACTGTACTGTTCTTCCTAGGCTTTTTATTCTTCTTCTAACGCACGCAATTCAGCTTGAACCGTTTAACGTAGAAACTTCATTCAACCTTTGTTGCGTAGGTCTCGCTTATGCCATGTGTGCTTTGTATTTTTCAACTTTGTAACTTTTATACTTTTTAAACTATGAATTAAAAAACGATTTCCCCATAGATTTAACATTGAGCTATTTCCCCATAGACTTAACATTGCTCATTATGACATCACGGCAGCAATTAGAATGTTACGCCAGGTGGCCAGTCCAGGTGCAGCAGCTCTCTCTCTCTCTCTCTCAGGCTACATACACTGGCTCTCTTGAGACTACATTTTCTGTTCCCCTGTATCAACATAAGTCTTCCTAATTCCATCCAACTTTCTATCCATTCATCTTCTTCAAACCATTCACTCATCCACCCATTCTAAACAGTCTGCCTATCAACATCAATTAGACAATCTACATTAAACTTTTAAACAATCTACTCTGTCTCAGGCTTTAAGCACACACTATGGCTCTCTTAAGACTAGCCAGTTAAATTGATTACACCTGTATCTGTATCCACTACTCTCAGTAGAGAGCTGTGTCTCTCCATTCTACAAGAATATAAGGCACATTCCATCCAACTTTCTATCCATTCATCTTCTTCAGACCATTCACTCATCCACCCATTAAACTGTCTATCAACATCCATTAAACTCTCTGTCTATCAACATTAATTAGACTACATTCACCTTTTAAATTATTTACTCTGTCTCAGGCTTCAAGCATATACACTCTGGCTCTCTTAAGACTAGCCAGTTAAATTGATTACACCTGTATCAACTGTCAGTTTCTCTGGCTATAAGCATACAATCTCTTTGAAGACTACATATCCTGTTAACTGTTTCCTCTGTCCACAACTGTTTCAAAATAAAAGTCCTCACTGCAATAATACACTATTAAATCATTTAACCATTGAAACTACTCAACTATTGAACTGTTCAACCATTCCAACTGTCAGTTATCATCCACTATGCCTCCAGTCAACTACATGAAACCTCCATGTACCTAGCAACCAACATAGCAACCATTGAAATTAAGCGTTTATGACCGTTTCCATAGCAACCAACATGATTATACTGCAGTAACTTCTTGTTTCCTGATAGTGGCCACCATGGATACCCTAGCAACAAATGTTTCAAAATAAAAGTCCTCACTAGCAAGTTAGCATGGTTAGCATAGTTAGCATTGTTAGCATTTTTAGCATAACTGCAAAAAAATCATCAACTAAGTTAGCTAATCAATCTGGTTAGCATTGTTAGCAAATTTAGCATTGTTAGCATAGTTAGCATTTTTAACATAACTGCTAGAAATCATTTGCTAAGTTAGCTAATCAACATTTTAACATGAATAGAAATCATTAGTTAAGTTAGAACTGGAATGTTTCATCTTTAAACTGTCTACCTTCACACTATCAACTCTCTGTAAACTATGCAACCACCATGTTTACCCTAGCTACACCTTAGTAACCATATCTACATTATATATCTATTTTTGCATTTTCATGCACTGGTAATTCCTTGGAATTGCATTTCTAGTTCTTATTATTCTTCTTCTAACGTGTTTAATGCAGCTTCAACCGTTTAACGTAGAAACTTCATTCAAACGTTGTTGCGTAGGTCTTATTTAGGACATGTGTGCTTTATATGTTTCAACTTTGTAACTTTTATACTTTTTAAACTATAAATTAAAAACTATTAAAATTTCCCCATAGACTTAAAGGAGAATTCCGGTGTGATATTGACTTTAAATGTGTTGAAACATGATACCGAGTGTGAGCGATTGTCTCAGAGCTGATTTCGACCTGTCAGCTGTTCTCCGAAACCCGGCGGGAGCTTAGAAATAGTCAACCAGGTTTTTAACGTTTGTGCCTCGGGCATCGAACTGCCGTGCAAATAAATCACTGTTTTACACCATTAATGAGGCTCAAAGTAGCTCCACACTTTATTGGTAGACTTCTGAGGGCCCTGAGGGCCCTGACATTTAAAACGAGACATCGAGAACTTTGAAAAAGCACTGGTTGTTTACTTACATGACTGTTTATCGAGCTTTGTCCTTGACATTTAAGGAAACAAAGCAAGACGTGTGACCGTGCAGATGTAAATGCTGTCTGGATTGTTGCGACGTTTCTGCGCTGAAAACCAAGGCGGTAGCCAGGCTAATCGTTCTATCTAATGGAATTTGTTAGTGATTAATCTTACAACCATAACTACAGTAGGCTATTTGTTTTGCTTAAGTCAAAAAAGTTGCATTTTCAATTGATCCCATTAAAATCTTTGTGGGTAGCCTAATTGCTCTGATTAGGTTGATCCAATAATTGTAGGCCTATCCAGTATCCAACTCAAATTGTGACTAGAATTGAGTAGGCTATATGGCTAGCAAAGACCTACATATAACCCTATAAAGATGTTTTGTCCAAAGGAAGCTAAGAGTGCATGTTTGTATGCAGGTGTTCTTGGCCTTTCAGGAGGGGCTACGGCAGCAGTGGCAGGTGCTGGTGGCACACTGGGCTGGCTTGCTGCCACTGCCGCTGCTCTGATTTGAAGGACTAATCTGCTCTCAAGACCTTCAAGGAGTTTCTGAATAGGCTATGAAACATCTACCTGCAATTGGCTAAATGATGCGTAATCTGGCGTTTTATATGCAATACACAAATGTTTATTCCTCTGCATTGTTACTTAAAAATGTTATTGCTCTGTAGTTGCAGCTTGAAATGTTTAAATGTTAACTTATTGATGTTCTATTGTTGTAAATCACTTTAAATAAATCTGCGAAATTAAATTAAAATGTGTTTCACAGCCTTTGAATGGATAACATGGATAAAATGACCTGTTGGCCTATTCATGTGTCAAGTAAGGTTAAAGTGTCATGTTTTAAAGAGAAACTAAGGATTGGCGATTTCATCTCCAGTTTCGTTTTTCGTTTTCGCTTGCATTTCTCTGCAGAGCTTCCCCGACAGCTTTAGCATATAGGCTATAAATAAATTGCAAGCGTCTTGTTCCTTAGGCCTACGCGTCTCAGCCTTCCAGATGTAAACAAGGAGCGATCGCCTCCTGAACAAACTGCAAGGTTGCAGTAGGCTAGCGGATAGGGACACGGTGCGGGAGGAAATATTAGCCTGTTTTCGATAAAACTGGTCAGTCAAGCAAAACAACGATTTCTAAGCGATTTAATGACTGAAAAAGTTGCATAGGGTCTCTGTAATGGCTAACGTTGCAGATACCGTTAAAGTTGCCAGTATAGTTTAATGAATTCATTGTCCATGAGTAAAACTGTCAATCAGGTCCGAATGCTCTTTGCCTGCCTGATGGCAGAAACTTGACGAGCCTGTGACTGGAATCTGACTGGAATGCCCGTGATGGTGCCAGAATGCTCTCAGCGGCTACGTTTTGTCATTCCATACCAAACAAACATTTCACTAACTCACGTCATTGGGCTGTGCCGCCTCTGTCTGTACAGACGCATGAACGCCAGCAAATAAGCTGAAATGAAGGTGTGCGTGTCTAACACTTTCCATCCAAGGGTGTTTTCCATGGTGTTTTCAGGGTGGAGTCGTGTTTTTCTGCGTCACTAACAGATCCCGGATCCATAAAAAGTTATTCTTTATAGATCAGTGATGCAGTTTCGTTATCTTGGAAACGGTCGATAGCTTTCGTAGGCCTATTTAAAGACTTCTGATCACTCTACGTCTGAATACTCTTGGATGACATGGGACTGTGTGAGTAGCCTTAAGCTTAGCCAGTTTCTAGTTTATTTTTGTGTTTTTCACACTAAAAAATAATTGTAGGCCTGACTTACTTTTTCATTTAACCAGCCTGTCTCTCTTTCACATTCTAGTGACAGTTTTAGCATTTGGTGCGGTGGGAGCAGGTAAGTTTAACTTAATTTTCCTTAGACGCCCGTTTTTGCCACTTGGACAAAATGTATAGCGCTATCTCAGATAAGTCAAAATGATGAGATACAAATGAAAAGGCTAATTGTGAGATTTCGAGTCAGTATTAGACTAGGGGGAAAATAGAGACTAAAGGGGAAAAAGATAAAGTCAAAAGTCTCAAAACTAAGTAAGGGATGTAGCCTAGGCTATAGAACGCCGGTCATTATCGGAAAATAATTCCCGACAGGATGAACTGAACCCCGACGCGCAGCGGATAATGACTGGCGTTCTATACATCATCCCGCTTATTATACGGCTACTTGCCAAAACGAGAAAAGAAACTCATCTCAATAATGTGTCTTTAGCAATGACTTGGCTAGATCTACCGTTTCGTGACTTCCGCAACAACTATAGCGGAGTGAACCCGTTGCCATTGGCAGCGGTCATTATACCTTCGGAGCTAGGGTTGCCAACCGTTCCGTATAATACGGAATCGTCCCGTATTTGACACTTAAAAGTCTTGTTCCGTATTGAACTAATACGGAACGCTCTTTGTTCCGTATTTTTGAGAAACTGCTCAATGCACACATAGTACAATTAAAAAAACACACACAAAAAAAACTAAAAACTCCCTGACACAACGTGCGAGCCTGCTGGTCCGCAAAGCATGGAGTGAGGTCCGGTGCTTCACCTGATAATTAGCTGCGCAATTGATCTGGATCAAGCAACCGCAGCCCGACAGAAAATAAAACAAAGTTTCTGCAATTAGGAGGAATTGCTAGCTAGTTTGATGTGATGTGAGTCATACAAATAAGTGGTGGTATGAGCGTTCATTGAATGCATGCCTGTGTGCGTTTGCGCGTTTGCGCGACAGAAACTGAACTACACAATAACGTTGTTGGCAAAGCTCCGCTTCAACCTGTTGGAAGACTATTTAATTACGTAACGACATTTAACAACGTGGATTCTTGCAACTTCCATGGAAACAGAGCAGAGACTGTACAATACATTGTTTAGCATTGAGTATTGTTTAGTAAAATTTGAATAGGGTAGAGTGGGGGAAAATGCCCCCGTGAGGTAAAACGCCCCCCACCTGTTTCTCCCATAATAATCACAAGATGCAGTCAAGTTATATTTTTACTGTTGCCCCGCATCCCATTGACTACGGGGACACACATATATCCACTGTGAAGTTTACGCTCGCGACGTAGTTGAAGGAAGACTGATTTTATAGTAAAATGTCGTAATTTTCCGTGGTCAGTTAAGGAGTGTAGGCTATGTTAGTTTAGGTAAGGTGTACTTGGCTGCTGGTAAGCCTAATCTATGAATTAAATATAGTATCTTACAATTAATTTATTGCTTAACAGCTTGTCTGATGATTTGGCTATTAATGTATGAAGCAAATAGTTTTTTTAGGAGGGGGCATTTTACCCCACCCATGGGGGGCATTTTGCCCCACTGCTGGGGTAAAACGCCCGCTTTGTATACATTTTATTTTTGTTAAAAATCTAAAGAAATATAAAGTCTAGGCAGTTTTCATAGTTGGTTTATAATTAATGTCATTGCCACTTATAACCATGATAATAATTCAGAACACATTTAGCTTTAGTTTTCACAGTAATGCCACATTTTCCTTATAACTCTAAAAAAAAACTGGGTTAAAACAACACAATTTTAACCCAACCACTGGGTAAATAGTGGTCGCACCCAAGTTGGGTTATTCACAGGGTTATCTTGTTGGGTTGTGCAGTCAACCCAGTGAGTTGGGTTGATAGTCCAACCCAAACATTGGGTTATTGTAACCAAATTGTCAGGTTAATCCAACATAATTGTTGGGTGCCTTGCTCAACCTACTGTGGCATGTTATTTTCACCCTCATTGCTGGGTTAAATTGACCTAACTTGTGAGTTAGGCTATTATATATGTCTTAAAAATATAATAATAAAAACAATGCTAATAATAATAATAATAATAATAATAATAATGACAATAATAATCATAATAATCAATCAAACAGTCACCATCATCTTCTTTTCCAAGTCTTGTTTGCAAATTATGAATGTTGCAACCTCCTTAATTTCCTTCGGGATATATAAAGTATCTCTATCTGTCTACTGTTTTAAAATCCATTCTATAGGCCTACCTTAACATCTATTCTGACCTGTGTGTGAAATATCCTAATAAAAAGTAAAGAAGTTAACAACTACACATAGGCCTTTGTGATTTAATGGGCCAAGATTATCTAGGCTAAATGATCTTGAACAGGTAATCAAACTGAAACAAATATGCAAAGAAACAAAAATAAGTTAGACAAAATAATTTATTTTAGCCAACAGTCTATTTATTACAACAAACCTAAAAACATGTGCTCCTTTCAATTAGGTCTATATGAGGGCATCCATCATCTGATTCAAAGTCAGGCTGCCAGACCTGAAATAGAAAAATGAGAACACTGCATTAAATACTGTTAACAATTCAATTTCAGCAAAACTATTAGACCAGGAATTGATGTAGGCTAGAAATATATTGAAAATCAACCCAGCAGACTGCATTGTCTTTTTTCCAAAGTCCCTCGATAGGCTTTTACTGCAAGTGTTTCGAGCACACATTCAGTAAGCTAAGATAGCAGGCATTTGTAACCGAACTAGCCAGCTATGCTAACAAACTGATGCAACATAAGGGCAGTAGGCTAGCAACTTGACTACAAGCTAACCGTTTTTTTTTACTTTGCTTAAACTTAACGTTGTGTTGTACCTTAACTTTATTTCCCTCTGTCTACTTAATTAACGTCAATAATGTTATCGAAGTGGTTTTCATTCACTGGAATAACACTATGAAGTTTGTAATGTGACGTTAGCTAATTCGCTATTGTTGTGTTAGCTCGCTAGCTTCATTAGCTCTGTAATAATAGTGGGTGAATTTTCTCCAAATTTGAGCAGTAATCTTACACTATTAGGCTTGAAATGATGACAAATACCTACAGAATACAACAGATACTGCCAAAAATCTTAACAACTCCAGAGAGAAGTAATGACATAGGCTACTGTTAAATTTCCACGTGTCTCATTCACTTCAATGTAACAAGGTTTGAGCTAACTATCAACTTGACTGAAGTTGGATTCTAAGGAAAAACAGGCTACTGACGCAACTTTCCGAGTCTCTGGATTGATTTTCACATTGGTAGGCTATGTTGAAAAACTAAATTAAATGCAGCTACATACCTTACAAATTGCCTTCATCTCTGTACGTTGACAGTTCGCCTACTGCAGGACCCAGGACCGTTGAGGGAGAAATTATTTTTTGAAATCCCAAACAACCAAACTGCAGTGTTATTGACACCCAGTCACTGAGTAATTTTAACAACCCACAACCAAACTGCAGTGTTGTTGACACCCAGTCACTGGGTAATTTTAACTACCCAAGTCCAACCCACAGCCTGGGTTAAAAAAACAACCCAACTTTAGGTAAAATAACCCAAGAAAATGAACCAACGTTTTTAACTCAGTGATTGGGTTGAGAAAATAACCCAGTGTTTTTTAGAGGGGAGCGTTTTCCCCCACTCTACCCTATAACATGGTCAAAAGATTGTAGCTTTAGTCTTTCATTTAAAGCTTTAGTCTTTCATTTAAAGATCTCCAGATAAGTGATTTACGCCTGCTCGGCCGTTTAAACCATAGACAAAAGTTGGTATTATGTTTCCTGGATTATGTTATGTTGTTATGTTTATGTTTCCTGGATCTTTACATTCAGGCATTCAAATGAAATTTCATTATAAAGCATATCATTTTTTTCTCCATTTGCCTACTAGAGTATGATACTTGCATGAGGGAAACATCCCAAAACAATAGCACCCATATTTGCTGATGTTTTCAGAAGTATTTCTCATGCAACCATGCAAAAGCAATGACCTATTGTAAATATATCTTACATTATTAAAGCCGGCCTCTGATGTGCATAGGACATGTACACACATGCATAGCACTTTAAGCACTTTTAGCACTTCAAATATTGACTGCTTTGAAGTGAAAGTGCATGTCTAACAATAATAATTGTGATAATGATAATCATAATGATAATTTGATGTGGGGTGGAGGTACGTGTAGGTGGGCCCCAATGACCACCCCCCCCCCCCCCCCCCCCCGCGTATTTTTGTTCCGTATTTTATTTTCTCAGAGTTGGCAACCCTATTCGGAGCGGTCAGCTATCAAGAAATAATGACCGGTAGAACGTTTGGAAATCCCATTCAAGTCAATGGAGTGTTCTACTCGCATTGTGAAGAGCCGTATAATAGCCTAATAAGATATAGCAAACCATGCTAGCTTGGTCAGACTAGAGAGAATAGCTATATGAACAATAAACAATATCAATGCAAGCAAACCTAATGAAAATAGTCTAACGAATATGAGAGAATCGTAAATAAGTGGTCCAGTGTCCTATCCACGATATTCCGCTGCCCAACAATGGGGGTCGCCATGACACCGAGACGGTTTTCTTGTAGCCTAGGCCTACCCAATTTATGTCAGTTTTGGTGATGTCAAGATGTGGCTGATTATACTGATTATTGTGGCTCACTAGTGGGGCCCACCTCACACTTTGAGAACTAATGTACTATCTAGGCTGATACTTCTAGCCTATATGTCCCAAAATGCTATAGTATTCCTAAAATTACTATAATAAAATGCTAGAAGACTATAGTTCTTTTTTTTTTTTGCACTAGTGGGGTGGCAGGTGGGGTCTGAAATCAATGGTTCATGGGCAAAAACTCACGACATTTGGTACACACCTCACAGTCTCTACTCGTGGAGAGAGGTTTGGCCCCAGGTGTGGCCCAGGGACTCCATATGGCCCCTTATTGTATTGTCTTGTGATCAGCTGCTGAAAGCAGTTTCTTTGGATATCTTGTCAATGATTGCGCTGCAGATCACAAAACTTGGTCATGTAGGCCTAGGTGCATAATTGCAGCCTACATATTGGTGGTGTAGAGCCACCTAGTGAATACATCAGTTTAAAATGACGCACGTGAGTTGCACGTGCAATGCACAAATGGAAGTGAGTAGCTAAATGCTTCCGATGTATAAAACTTGCAGACACACCAGATGTGTGCATTTGTAATGTCAGCCGTCGTGGAACCATAGGTGTTTGGGCCCGTTATCTGCACTTGTAGCTATATTTTTTTCTATCTAAGTTACTTTAAATCTCTAATTTCAACTTTATGTCTCATGTTATGAGAGTTAATGGCGATTTATGGTGATAAATGGTGAAAATGGGCTTCCATATACTGTATGTCTGAGCCTAACCAGAAAAATTCTAAGGATGTCTTTATTTATTCTTCTTAGGCGGTGCTGTGGTTGCGGCACCGCTTGCCATCGCGGCGGTCGGTTTCACAGCCAGTGGAATAGCAGCGGGGTCCTGGGCAGCAGCTATAATGTCAGCTGTAGCAACGGCTAACGGAGGAGCTGTGGCAGCCGGTTCCGCGGTGTCTTTCTTTCAGGCTGCAGGTAATACATTTGAATAGGGCTCGGGCACACGCCTTGCATTCTAGGAATATTGCCGCCATTTTGGTAGCGCATCGAACGTAATATCCATTCATTCATATGCAGAAGACAAGAAGCAGAAACGTAGTATTAGCGATTCTTTTCCTCTTGCAATCATGGGTGGCGCTGTTACACCCCACTACACAGCAACATACGACCAAGAAGGCAAAAACTAAGTAACAGGAACACACTAATAGGCGGGAGTAAATCCATAGCAATCCATAAACTAAGGAGTGAGGCTGCCAATATGGCTGTGCCCGTGAAGTTTTCACTTCATGATCCCGAGCCCTATTGTCACTTTGATCTGAATTCCAAGTAGGCATGGGATAAGATTAGATTAGATTGGATTCAATTTAACTTTATTGTCATCGTGCAGAGTACAAATACCTACAAAGACAACGAAGGAATCTCAGCGGACTGTGCTAGCCTGTAGGCATATATCAGCTCATTTTCATCTCAGAGGGTTCCTATGCACTTCCAAAGGCTACACAGTTTGGAAACAAATGGAAAAGATTAGAGTGAGAGTTGCATTAGTAGCAGATATTGGCATGGCTGTGATTTGGCCATGGAAATATCTGCTACCAATACCACAATCATGAGTGTCATATTGATTTTATACAACAGTTTTGTTCATTCATCCTCCCCCCACAAAGATAGTTCCAATGTAAACTTAGTGGGCATGTTGATCTCAAAGGACCATGTCAACCCATCCCATATCCACTCAGTTGAGGTATAGCGTAGGTATACTAGTTAAAAATGACAAAGCAAAAACGAGGTCTCTCGGGTATCTTTTTGGCTGACAAAATTGCATGAAATATGGATCATTATGACGGCCTCTGAATGCATGCAAATACAATAGAGAGACTGGCATAACAATGGTCACCATTACAAACTAATCAGAGACAGGAGAATATGAATGATGCTGCTCGACAATAGTGCAGGTGTATGCGCAAGTGGATGACTAAGCCACAGTTGGAAAGAAATAGACAAATTCAAACAAAGTAGGATATGGGATTATAACTTCATGTCAAGTTGAAACTGAAGGTGCACAGGCGGTAAGCTCCAATATCCAGGGTGATCATAACAGCTTTTTTCCCGTATTTAACAATGCCTCATTGCAAGGTAATGTTGGGAAATATGCCAACTTGTGACACTAATGTAAACTGTAACATTAAGCTGTATCAGCATATTAAACACCAAATGTGATACTGTAATGTTTAATTTGTAACGTTCTGTGAAACCTACATGTATTGAGAACTAGGCTTACTGCCGACATCGAGTTAAATGCTTTTTCTAGTTGTAGCGCTCGACCTTAATACAGCCCTCAGAAGTACTTAGCTGGAAAAGTGCTTAAGTCAGTGGCAGAATGCATACAAGAGTTAGAGTAGCTCCTCCAAAAGTGTGTAACTGGCTTCTCAGGGCACAAATGACAGACTCCAGCTGAGGACAGTGTGCAGGCTGAAGTGTGCTTACTTGTTTTTTGTTTTTTTTCCGTTTTGTTTTTTACTTACGCCCCCCTTTTATGCTCATGGGAGAATTTGCCGCTTAGTGAATAGTTTGATCACATATGTGGTAGGAGTTTTTCATGTTAAGTTTGCTATGCCTTCATATTGATGCATTTTCAAAACATAATGTCATCAAAACCTCTGATGAATCTCTAATCGTAGCAAAAATGTACATGTATAACCATTTCTTTAATATAAAGACATTCTGTCCAAAGGACCCTGCAAAGATTGTATTTTTGTATGCAGGTGTTGTTGGCCTTTCTACAGGGGCCACAGCAGCAGTGGCGGGTACCGGTGCACTGACCGGCATCACTGCGGCCGTTCTGATTTGATGGACTAATCTGCTCTCAAGACAATGACCATCAGGAGTTTCTGTTCTGTTTCTAGCTTATCTGAATATTAAAATGTGCAACACATTTTAAATTCCTTACATTGCTCAATAAACGTTCTTACATCAAAAATACTTGTTCCTTATTTATCTTTTGAATAACTTCAGTCAACTTTAAAGGAATATTTGTTTGGAAGAAGGGCTAACCCGCCACACACCTTTTCCTATGTGCCATGACGAGCTCTTTGTCCAACTAGGCCTTATAATCAGGGTGTTGTGCAATTAGCAGTGATGTAGGCATTAAGGGTGGAAGCATCCAGCACACTGGACTAAAGCACTATGGTTCCATGGGCTATCTCCATGAGCTCCACTTACATTAATAGGTGCGAGTATCCTCATCCATTTTGCCCACTCCTCATGTTGTCTTCTTATAGTAGGCCTACAGGATAACTTCACTGAGTCACACAACAGCCTTTCTCCTCTTCAGAATATAGCTCACAATAGTCATGTTTCCATGCGTTCCAAGTTCTGAATTATCTTTCTCAATTTGGATGGTATGATAGGCAGTCACTGATCTATAAAAAAAACACTGGATAGCTCATCTACGTCATAAACCTGAAGCCTCAGCGCGGCGGCCATATTGGGACCACTTGCCAGTCGAATGCATAGACAGTAAAAGACAGTAAAATAGCGTTGCCGTTCTGCAACAATGGAACTGGAACACCGCCGCCATATTGGGGCCACTCGGGACCGTTCCTTTGGCTTCATTATTGATGGGGCGGCAGCAATGGGATAGTCTATCCAGTTATTCTTTATAGATCAGTGAAGGCAGTATGCACAGGTAGTTCTTGTTCCTATGTGTCATAAAGCCATTCAAATGATGATAAAAGTTCTCCTCTTGATGAATGAACATTACTTGGTGGAATGTTATGAAAACACAACTGTGAAGCAGGGCTGTAGTCAAGACCATCTTTGTCTAGTCCAAGACCAGCACTAGTCGAGGCTGAGTCAAAAGAGGTTCAAGTCCAAAATGAGAGACAGAGTTGAGGCTGAAAACTCTGTTGCTTTTTTTTCGGAACTGCTTCTTTTTACATTATTAGATTAAAACTTTTTCACGTAAAAGATGAGTTCTGTAATATCAAGGGACAGCCATTATTGATGGATTTTGAATAAATTAATATTTTATTTTGTCTGATCATTGTCAGATAAGCAATCATTTCTAAATTAGAGAGACCAAGACAGACTCGAGTCCATATACCAGTGAGTCCAAGAAGACAAATCCAAGACAATAAAAACGTCCAAGACCAGACTTGAGTACTATAGCCCTGATATGAAGCGGAATCCAACTGATCTATAAAGGAGGAGTTGATCAAATGGATCAGATAGTTCACTACTCCCTCCCTACTTATGTATGTATAGTGAAACCCTTTCAGATGGCGTGCCTGGTCTTCATGTTGCTCAGCAAGTTTCACAGGCTAGCTGTAGCTGCCCACATTAAATTCAAATTCAGGAATGTTTGCGAAGTAGGCCTAGGTTCTGCACCCACTTAAATGCCGCACACATTACCTTCTCCAATGAACAACGTCTGGCTCTGCTATACCCATACTCAGGGCAATCCAAACTAGGCTCGTCTGTTGTTCCCCATTGTATTGGTGGAACGCGCTAGTCACGGAGCAGGGGCATCCCTCTCTACCTTCAACAAACTTCTATAGAGCTCTTCAGAGAGTATCATCTCTGCTAGCACCTCCAGCAACTACTTACGGCTGCACTACGGCTGCGAGTAGTAGGCCTGCTTACTGCTTCGCTAACATGTCCTGGTTACACTGTGCCTTGATTGTTTTAGTTTTTGTAAGCTGCTTTGGATCAATGCATCAGCTAGATTGCTAACTGTAACAGTATAGAGAATAAAGATGGCCCATGGTTCTCTGGTACAAAGTGCTGGATGTTGTTGACATGGTGATGTTGTCAACCTCATTGTCAGTACCAACTTAACTACAGTACACAACATGGGTGGTGGTGTAATGCCAGACATTCAAAAAGGAGCTTGGCAAACTTGTATATTGTCATGGCACATACAGTATGAAGAAATGCATGCAGGGGGCACCATACGTGCCAGAACGAGGTTCAAAGTGCAGGGGCCAGATTGGTCCAAGCAAATTAGGGTTGAAAAGTAAATATAATTTAGTAAAGGCATGTTTGGTACCATTGGAACTGTAATTTTAAGAATATTAGTTGCCTACAACTTTCACCGAAAAGTCCATACAGAACTAAACAAGATAATCATGAAGCTACCATTCCTGTATGTGACAATCTTGATGTGCCTAAAATAAATATGTTCTCATGTTCTTCAAGTAGCCTATGCATAATAAGGAAAGACGATGACCATGAGGAGTTTCTGTTTTTGACTTATCTGAATATTAAAATGCATACCTGCAGTAAGGCTAAATAGTGCATAACCCGAGGTTTTATATGCAATAAACAGTGTTTATTGCTCAGCATTGTTACTTAAATGTTCTTCTATTGCTCTGTAGCTAAATGTTAAATGCTTAAATGTTAATAGCTTCACTGTCACTCAGTTGCTGTTAGTCACTTTGGATAAACACATCTGCCAAATTAATAATAGCCACCCTTTGAATGCATAACATCGATATAAAATGGCCTGTAGGCCTTACTCATTGTCTATGTTTCAAGTTCAAGTTAGTCGTAGGACTATAAAAATGCCACAATTGGGGGCCAAGCAGCGAAAGAAACTATGCAGGATTGGCGATTTCATCTTAAGTTTCGGTTTCGTTTTTCATTTTCGCTCATTTTATGCTCGCATATTTCTCTGCAGAGCTTCCCCGACAGCTTTAGCGTGTAGTAGGCCTAGGCTATATTTATACATATAGAAATTGCACGCGTGGTTCTTCTTGTTCCTTACGCGTCTCAGCCTTCCAGATGTAAACAGGGAGCGATCGTCTCCTGAACAAACTGCAAGGTTGCAATAGCGGATAGGGACACAGGGGGCGGGAGGAAATATTACTGTTTTCGATAAAACTGGTCAGTCAAGCAAAGCGATTCTAAGCGATTTTATGACTGAAAAGGTTGCATAGGGTCTCTTTAATGGCTAACATTGCAGATACAGTTAAAGTTGCCAGTATAGTTTGTAATGAATTCATTGTCCATGTATTGTGAGTAAAACTGTCAATCAGGTCCGAATGCTCTTTGCCTGCCTGATGGCAGGAGGATGACGAGCCTGTGACTGGAATCTGACTGGAATGATGGGGCGGGGGTCAGAGAGGAGTAGTCTGCCTCCTGTGGCCTGCTGCCAGCCAGAATGCTCTCGGCGGTAGGCTAATACACTGCAGCTTGAGTTGGCGATCATGGTTAAGTTTTACAAACATTTCACTAACTCACGTGATTGAGCTGTGCCGCAGCTGTCTGTTCAGACGCATGAACGCCAGCAAATAAGCTGAAAAAAAGGTGTGTGTCTAACACTTTCCATCCAAGGGTGTTTTCAGGGTGGAGTCGTGCTTGTAAATTTGCATCCCGGATCTATAAAAAGTTATTCTTTATAGATCAGTGATGCAGTTTCGTTATCTTGGAAACGGTCGATAGCTTTCGTATGCCTATTTAAAGACTTCTGAACACTCTACGTCTGAAAACTCTTGGATGACATGGGACTGTGTGAGTATAAGCTTAGCCAGTTTCTAGTTTATTTTAATTTTAAAGTGTTTTTCACACTAAAAAATAATTGTAGGCCTTACTTTTTCATTTAACCAGCCTGTCTCTATTTTACGTTCTAGTGACAGCTTTAGCAGTTGTTGCGGGAGCAGGTAAGTTTAACTTGATTTTCCTTAGACGCCCGTTTTCGCCACTTGGACAAAATGTTTAGGGCTATCTCAGATATGTCAAAATTATGAGATACAAATTAAAAGGCTAATTGTGAGATTTTGAGTCAGAATTTAGGCTAGGGGGGAAATAGAGACTAAAGGGAAAAAAGATTAAGTCAAAACTAAGATATAACAAACCATGCTAGCTTAATTCTTAATTAAATTAGGGCCTGAGCACCTGAGGAGTGTCCTTATGCTGAACGTTGCCTGTTTTGAGGTAATTCACATGGTTATCTACTTGGCAGACGCCTTCCATAGCGACATACAAGCAAAAACAATAGCCTACAGTAATTCCTTTAGCAGTGAACAAATTAAACAAGTTGGTCAGACTATATATAGAGAATATAAACAATAAACAATATTGATGCAAGCAAACCTAATGAAAATAAACAATGAATATATGAGAGAATCGTAATAGTGATCCAGTCAGTGTCCTATAGCCTAAACTGAGAGATTTCAATTTGATTCTGGCCCATAGGGAGCCAGTGGAGTATAGTTTCATGTGCCCTCTATGGCTGATTGAAGACTATGTGCCTTAATACACAAGCAGGTAGCCAACAGTGAATTACCTTGGAGAGAACCATGGCCTGCCCTGTACAATAAGCTGTGTGGAATATTGTGAATATATCTGCTCTTCCAGATGTTGTAATGGATATTAGCCTACATGATTTTGCAATTGAGGCTACATGCTCAGAGAAGTTAATCAATTATGACAGATGGGCGAAAGGTCATGGAATCTGACATAGGCTAGTATACAACAGCTGCCACATAAAGCACACAGTGACAAAGGCTTGCCCCGACTCCCTAACACCTCTGTCCCTGAGTCTCATGGTTGGCATATAGTTTCAGGGGCACACACACACACCACATTTGGTATGTTTGTGTAACTCCATGAACATTCATATGTAGGCAACATTGCATTAGCCATGCCCAACAGGAAGTGAGGTATTTGGGATTTTGTGCGTTGTGACCTTGATCAATTTTGAAGCACTTCTTGTACCCAATTTATGTCAGTTTTGGTGATGTCAAGATGTGGCTGATTATACTGATTATTGTGGCTCACTAGTGGGGCCCACCTCACACTTTGAGAACTAATGTACTAGGCTGACACGTCTAGCCTATGTCCCAAAATGCTATAGTATTCCTAAAATTACTATAATAAAATGCCAGAAGACTATAGTTATTTTTTGCACTAGTGGGGTGGCAGGTGGGGTCTGAAATCAATGGTTCCCATGGGCAAAAACTCACGACATTTGGTACACACGTCAGTCTCTACTCGTGGAGAGAGGTTTGGCCCCAGGTGTGGCCCAGGGACTCCATAGCGCCCCCTTATTGTATTGTGTCTTGTGATCAGCTGCTGAAAGCAGTTTCTTTGGATATCTTGTCAATGATTGCGCTGCAGATCACAAAACTTATGTCATAAATTGGTCATGTAGGTGCATAATTGCAGCCTACATATTGGTGGTGTAGAGCCACCTAGTGAATACATCAGTTTAAAATGACGCATGTGAATCGCACGTGCAATGCACAAATGGAAGTGAGTAGCTAAATGCTTCCGATGTATAAAACTTGCAGACACACCAGATGTGTGCATTTGACAAACACACCACATGTGAGTGCATTGTTTGATTCCGTAATGTCAGCCGTCGTGGAACCATACTGTAGGTGTTTGGGCCCGTTATCTACACTTGTGACTATATATATTTTTTTATCTATGATCAAAGTTACTTCAAATCTCATAATTTCAACTTTATGTCTCATGTTATGAGAGTTTATGGCGATTTATGGTGATAAATGGTGGAAATGGGCTTCCATATACTGTATGTCTGAGCAGATCCTCACCAGAAAAAATCTAAGGATGTCTTTATTTATTCTTCTAAGGCGGTGCTGTGGTTGCGGCACCGCTTGTCATCGCGGGGGTCGGTTTCACAGCCGGTGGAATAGCAGCGGGGTCCTGGGCAGCAGCAGCTATGTCAGTTACAGCAACGGCTAACGGAGGAGCTGTGGCAGCCGGTTCCATGGTGGCTATCTTACAGTCCATAGGTAATACACTTGAATTGTCACTTTGATCTGAATTCCAAGTAGGCATGGGATTAGATTAGATTAGATTGGAGTCAATGTAACTTTATTGTCATCGTGCAGAGTACAAGTACAAAGACAACGAAGGAATCTCAGTGGGCTGTGCTAGCCTGTAGGCATATATCGGCTCATTTTCATCTCCGGGGGTTCCTACGCACAGACAAGGCTGGACAGTTTGGAAACAAATGGAAAATTAATGATTAACAATATTCTTAAAATTAGAGTGAGCGTGGCATTAGTAGCAGATATTGGCATGGCTGTGATTTGGCCATGAAAATATCTGCTACCAATACCACAATCATGAGTGTCATTGATTTTATACAACAGTTTTGTTCATTCATCCTCCGCCCACAAAGATAGTTCCAATGTTAGCCTCGGTGTCTCCCGTTGTCCAGCAACATAACACTTGCCGGGCTGCACTAAACTTGGCATGTAGCCCCACAAGGATGACAAAGACTCATTGTTTTTTACTTTCATCCGCCACACCAGGCCCCCCAAAAGGTGGGTAGGCCAGACACAATTTTCTGAGAATATCTCGAGAACCGTAGGACCTAGGATTACCAACTTTTTTCATGTTGGTCAAGGGACCATGTCAACCCATCCCATATCCACTCAGTTGAGGTATAGCGCAACCTAGTTAGAAATGACAAAGCAAAAACGAGGTCTCTCGGGTATCTTTGGCTGACAAAATTGCATGAAATTTGGATCATTATGACGCCCTCTGAATGCATGCAAATACAATAGAGAGACTGGCATAACAATAGAGTCACCATTACAAACTAATCAGAGACAGGAGAATATGAACGATGCTGCTCGACAATAGTGCAGGTGCATGCGCAAGTGTATGGATCACTAAGCCACAGTTGGAAAGAAATAAACAGAATCAAACAAAGTAGGATATGGGATTATAACTTAATGTGAAGTAGAAACTGAAGGTGCACAGGGGGTAAGCTCCAATATCCAGGGTGATTATAACAGCTTTTTTCCCGTATTTAACAATGCCTCATTGACAAGGTAATGTCGGGAAATATGCCACCTTGTGACACTGTAATGTAAACTGTAACATTAAGCTGTATCAGCATATTACCAAATTACCAAAACACCAAATTTGATACTGTAATGTTTAATTTGTAACGTTCTGTGTAACCTACAGTACATGTTTTGAGAACTATAAGCTTACTGCCGACATCGAGTTAAATGCTTTTTCTAGTTGTAGCGCTCAACCTTAATACAGCCCTCAGAAGTGCTTAGCTGGAAAAGCGCTTAAGTCAGTGGCAGAATGCATACAAGAGTTTTATACATAAGAAACGCCAGAAATTTGGAGTAGCTCCTCCAAAAGTGTGTAACTGGCTTCTCAGGGCACAAATGACAGACTTCAGCTGAGGACAGTAAGCGTGCAGGCTGAAGGGTGCTTACTTGTTTGTTTTTCCTTTTTTTACTTACGCCCCCCTTTTAGGCGGGGATCACACTAGCCAGCGGCAAGCGGCATGTTTCCTATTGTTTTCTATGGTTCGGCAGCGGAAAGGTGACAACGCTGGCGTACCGCTAGCGTTGAGCAAACTGAGAGTTGAACCTGGTTCAACCTTGAAGCGCAACGCTCGGCACATCACAATCAGTTTTAGAATGTTTAGGTACTTTGACCAATCAGATGCGTCTAACAAGTAGCAGCAAAGATTGAACTTAGCAACGAGATTGAATGTTTTGGATGTATTATTATGGTCTGAGCGTTGCGTTACGCTTGCCGCTGCCGCTGGCCAATGTGATCCCCGCCTTATGCTCATGGGAGAATTTGCCGCTTAGTGAATAGTTGGATCACATATGTGGTAGGAATTTTTCATGTTAAGTTTGCTATGCCTTCATTCAAAACATAATGTCATCAACACCTCTGATGAATCTCTAATTGCAGCAAAAATGTACATGTATAACCATTTCTTTAATATAAAGACATTCTGTCCAAAGGACCCTGCAAAGACTCTATTTTTGTATGCAGGTGTTGTTGGCCTTTCTACAGGGGCCACAGCAGCAGTGGGGGCTACCGGTGGGACACTGGCCGGCATCACTGCAGCCGTTCTGATTTGATGGACTAATCTGCTCTCAAGACAATGACCATCAGGAGTTTCTGTTCTGTTTCTAGCTTATCTGAATATTAAAATGTGCAACACATTTTAAATTCCTTACATTGCTCAATAAACTTTCTTGCATCAAAAATACTTTTTCCTTGTTTACCTTTTGAATAACTTCAGTCAACTTTATCTTTATATATGTCAAGTAATATTTGTTTGGAAGAAGGGCTAACCCGCCACACATCTTTTCCTGTGTGCCATGACGAGCTCTTTGTCCAACTAAGCCTTATAATCAGGGTGTTGTACAATAAGCAGTGATGTAGGCATCAAGGGTGGAAGAAAACATCCAGCACACTGAACTAAAGCACTATGGGCCCATGGGTTATCTCTAGGTACGAGTATTCTCATCCATTTTGCCCACTCCTCATGTTGACTTCTTATAGTAGGATCCAACAGGATAACTTGAGTCACACAACAGCCTTTCTCCTCCTCAAAATATAGCTCACGATGAATGCATTCCAAGTTCTGAATTATCGCCCTCAATTTGGATGGTATGGATGGCAGTACGGACAGGTTGTTCTTGTGAAAACTCCTATATATGCATCATAAAGCCATGATTCAAGTCAAGATAAAAGGTCTCCTCTTGATGAATGAACATTATACCGCTGCTTGGTCAAATTTCCTATTGTGATGCGCTGTTTGGAACGTGCACTTCGAATGTACTTTATTTTCCTATAAACGCACAGCGCGTCGTTGATTATCCCTTACTTACTTGATGGGAAGTTATGAAAACACAACAGGTCTGTAGCAAGACCATCTTTGTCAAGTCCAAGACCAGCACTGGTCAAGGCGGAGTCAAAAGAGGTTTGAGTCTAAGACAAGACCAGGCAAAATGAGAGAGACAGTCGAGGCTGAAAAACTGATTCTCAACACCACTTAGCCTTCTTAAGTATTTTTTCCAGAACTACTTCTTTTTACATTATTAGATTAAAGCTTTTTCACGTAAAAAATGAGTTATGTAATATCAAGGGACAGCCATTATTGATGGATTTTGAATAAATTAATATTTTATTTTGTCTGATCATTGTCAGATAAGCAATAATTTCTAAATTAGAGAGACCAAGACAAACTCGAGTCCATATACCAGCGAGTCCAAGAAGACAAGTCCAAGACAATGAAAAAGTCCAAGACCAGACTTGAGTAGGCCTACTATAGCCCTGATGTGAAGTGGAATCCAAGTCTACAACAACACAAAAGGAGGAGCTGATCAAATATAGTTCACTACTCGTAGGCTACTCCCTCCCTACTTATGTACAGTATGTATAGTGAAACCCTTTCAGATGGCGTGCCTGGTCTTCATGTCACCTTGTTGCTCAGCAAGTTTAACAGGCTAGCTGTAGCTGCCCACATTAAATTCAAATTCAGGAATGTTTGCGAAGTAGGCCTAGGTTCTGCACCCACTTAAATGCCGCACACATGCATATGTTACCTTCTCCAATGAACAACGTCTGGCTCTGCTATACCCATATGCTCAGGGCAATCCAAACTAGGCTCGTCTGTTGTTCCCCATTGTATTGGTGGAACGCGCTAGTTCCAGAGCAGGGGCATCCCTCTCTACCTTCAACAAACTTCTATAGAGCTCTTCAGAGAGTATCATCTCTGCTAGCACCTCCAGCAACTACTTACGGCTGCACTACGGCTGCGAGTAGTAGGCCTGCTTACTGCTTCGCTAACAGGTCCTGGTTACACTGTACCTTGATTGTTTTAGTTTTTGTAAGCTGCTTTGGATAAAAGCATCAGCTAGATTGCTAACTGTAACAGTATAGAGAACTAGATGTACCGCAAAGCGATACACAATATGACCGTTGCTCAGTCCTGCACATTCTCTCCGCAAATATCAATCACGCTTGTGTTTCCATCGCCTACTCCATCCCTACTGCAACTTTTATGTATGTAAATGAGTGTGTGCATGTGTGCGCTTGCTTTTGTGTATGAGTGCTTCTCTGTCTAGTGTGAGTGTGTGTCTGCTTGTGTGTGTGTTTAATTTGTCTCTGAGTATATGTTCACTGTGTTCTCTGCCGTCACTGTCACTCCAATATCAGATAACACACACACACACACACTCACATGCGCGCGTGTGCACACACACACACACACACACACAAACACACATACACAGGCACACACTCACACACACACACGCACACACACACACACACACACACACACACACACACACAAACACACACACACAGGCACACCCAGAGAGAGAGAGAGAGAAAGAGAGAACACACACAGAATACACACAGATAACACAGACACAGAGAGAGAGAGAGAGAGAGAGAGAGAAAGAAAGAGAACACACACAGAACATGCATACACACATATACACACATGCAAACACACAGATGGGCACACAGAAACGCACCCACACACTATAGTACATCACACACACACTCACTTCTCAGCTCCGGTGGTCTCACAAAATGTACTCAAAGATGTGTGTGTGCATGTGTGTGTGTGTGTGTGTGTAGGTGTGTGTGTGTGTGTGTGTGTAAGGGTGTATGTGTGCATGCGTGTGGGCGTGTTTGTGCATGTGTTTGTATAATGTGTTATGTACATGTGTGTATGTAGTGGTGCGTGTGTGTGTAGGTATGCGTGTGTGTGTGTGTATTTATGTGTGTGTGTGTGTGTGTGTGTGTGTGTGTGTGTGTTCCTGCATGTTTGTTGCACCCAGAGCAACCATTCTCTTTTAAAACATATTTGGAAACTAGTTGATTAAAGGTTTCTAATGGTGTCACTTATATGTTTCTAGGAGAAAAACTAGCAGAGATTGAGATGTTTGGAACAGTTTTTGAAATCCCCAGGGGGGGATTTAGACTCCAGATAATACCACCATCTACTGGCCGATGGGTATACAGTCCTGAATGTACACATAAATCCATTTATTTTATAGCCCCCCATGGATGAAATTCCACAAAACTTGGCATACTCCCAGAGGGTGTCAGGTTAATCATACACATGAAATTTGGTGCAGTTCATAACATCTCATCTGAAGATAGGGGCAATTAAAGCAATATTACATTGCATTTTCAATTTTTACGATGGGGGGGCAAATCACAAATGACTGGTTATAAGCTAAGTTGATGCAAGCTCTAGAGAACAACATACCATAAACATTTTGTCATCCTCGGTGCCACGGTTCAGGTAGTTATGTAGGAAAAACTGTCATTTTTGGGCTTCGGGCGGGGGCAGCGCGGGGGTGGAGTGACCCCCGGGGACGAAACGAAAATTTTCCATAGAACTCTACTGGGGCTACATGCCCACCAAGTTTCATGCGCTCCGGTGTTACGGTGTCCCGGGAATCGTTGACGAAAAATGACGGGAAAAAAGAATAAAAAAAATAAAAAAAAAAAAAAACTTTGACAACAACTATATGACCGCTTCGCTAGCTATGCTAGCGGCGGTCATAATAAATGGTCTTTTATCTAAATACATGCGATGAGCTGACCTGGCCAACCTCTGCAAAGCTTTGCAGTCATATGCAATGCTGTTACTGCACCTGTGATGCTGCCAGCAAGATGCTCTCAGCAGTAGAAGTTGGTCATTGTCTTGCTGCCTTTTTGATCACACAAGTGATGTGACCAACTTTGATACTCGCTGTCGTTAATCCTACATCTGAAGCATGCATGTCTCACGCACGGCTGACTGTTTCTTTGGTATATTTATTGAAATGTTGTATTTTATCATTAACTATTTCAAACATTCATTAATTATCTTGTTATGATTACTACAAACATTTTTTTTTTTTTTTTACTATTCCATTCGTATTGTCTGAACAAACATGGTTTTCATTAGGCTACTAAATGAAGTTTACAGATATGGGTAGGCTATGTGCACCTCTCTCTACAAATAAAATAAAGATATAAAATAGTTAGTTTGTTCAAATAATTATGTCAGGGTTTTGAACCCCACAGTAATACCGGTGATATTTGAAATACATTTGATAAACATATCGCCATTGACACTGATATTGAATTATGGTATATCTGTATGAACAGTGGTGAATGGGACCTTTTCTTATGCATTCTGTATGCATCCACACACCCCTTCCTATGGCATGGCAAGCTCTTTGTCCGGCCAGCTCCTACACTAATAAGTGTGAATCATCTCATGCATTTTGCACACTCCTCATATTGTTCTCTTATTGAGTATCGAGACATTCCATTTCCATGATGGCAGTGTCACTGGATCTAAACAAACTTTTGAAGTGGCTTAAATAGCATTAAATGGCATGTGACTTCATTCCTAGCTAATACATTGTGTTTAAATTTAGGCTATATAGCCATTTAAATGTGTTGAACCTGCTAGGCAGCAGCTTAGCCAAACAATACGGAATTTGCTGCCTTGACAACACTATAAGACATTTCTTATACTCTATTGTGCTGGATAACTTATAGAGTCAACAGACTTTACCTTCTTCAGAGCATAGCATGGTCATGTTTCCACTGAATCTAAGTTCTGAGCTATCTCCCTCAATTTGGATGGTTCCATGGTAGCATAGGTTGTCTAGTGTAAACTCCCCCATCTGTCATTAAGAGAGATAAAAGTTGAAGAACACTTGATGGAAAATCTGTGAATCAGAAATGCATGAAGTAGAAACCTATAGAGATCCAGTTCTATAAAAACACAACAGGAGGAGCTGATAAGATGGATCAGATGGATCGTTACTCCTCCTGAATGTAGAGAACGTAAAGGTGCGCCTTTGGTTCTCTGGTATAAATGATATGGGTGGTGTAATGGCAGGCATTCAAAGTGCAGGAGCCAGATTAGTTTGAGTGAATTAGGGTTGAAGGTGGAAGTAAATAGCAAAGGCATATTTGCTACACTGAACTGTAATTTCAAGAAGATCAAGAATATCAGTAGCCTCCAATCCTTCACAGAAAAAAAATATTTCAATGAACCACATCAATCAATCAATTATTCAATATTATTCAATATAATCAATCAACATAATTCAAGTCCAGTGGATAAGCTCCTCACTTTCATGGATTTCTTGTCTCAAAGAAACAAAGGTGATTAACAGCAGATTAATTTACTGCTGTTAATTTCTCACTCCATTTTAAATGCAACATGTTGCTATTTAGGGTTTGGATGACACTTTCTTCTCACACAATTTTTAAGTGTTTCTCATGCAACAACACTTAATTGAACTACAAAGAGATTAAGTCCTCAACTAAAACAAACTAAACTGGGACACTGCTCAACATTTTCCCAAGGTTTTGTTCCCACAAGGTGACATTCACAAGGATGTTTCCGTTGAGAATGTTTTTCCCATTTTCCCCAGCATGAATTTACCCCCTCCACTGAGAAGTCAACCACATTACATGGTGCACGTTAATTTTGCAAGTGCAACTTTCGGAATGGTGAAATTAAAAAATTGGAATTAGAAAATTGGAGGCTGCAATTAGGGACTCCTTTTTGCCTTAAATATGACCAGTATGATGTATTTTGCAGACTGTATCTGTATTTTGCAGACTTCTCAAGATACTCTGCAAAAGAAAGAAAACAACTAGGCCTATAGCCTTTGACAGATATGATCAGGCAGGCAAATAAATCAGAACTGTGCATCAAGGCTGGTGTAGGCTAAATGCAGTAGCCTATACATTCTGCTAAGTCCACTTGCTTTTGTGCTATAACATGCTATATCCACATCTTAATTGGGCAAGACTTCTCAATGCCGTGACGACAAACTGAATTTCCTCCCCTCAAATGATGTGGGCCATGATAAATTCAGGCTGACCTCCAGGCTACCATCTGCCACTCAGTGATAATGTTCTTCCCTTCTTGGAACAGAACGTTTTGAAAAAGACAGCTTAGTGCCATAAGCCTGCTACAGTAGCCTATATCACTTCAGTTTTGGATCCAAGTAAGTATGTGCTTTATTATTTATTTTGAATTCCATGATTAAACATATCGGGGCATAAACATATTTTAAGTTCTATATAAAGCTTAGAGTAGGCCTATGCCAATTATCTGTAGCCTAATACCATCTATTGTAGCTTAGAATATCCTTTGATAGGCTATCTAGACCAGTGGTTCTTAACTGGTCTGGCTTTGGGAGTGGACCCACAATTTCATATGCTCATAAAGTCGCGACCCATATAGCGTTCAAGCCAACGGATATGGTGAGCTAAATTAACATACAAAGTGCCTGTAGACCTACAGTACTTGTCTGCAACATGTGGATGACTAAAATGATGTCTAACATGACCAGTCACATAAACATTGCTTATGTTCGGTACGGTGCGGTATGACTGGACTATTGTCCCAATGTCATTTATTAACTGATTCTGGCTGTCAAATAGACGTCCAGATTATGACCTCGCAGAACGATTATTTGCAACTAATGTTGGTTGTCTATAGACGTCCTGAACCGGGTCAGGCTGGACTATTGTCCCAGTGTCATTTATCAACTAATTTTGACTGTAAAATAGACGTCCAGATCACAGCCTGGACAGACCACTGTTTTTTGGACCTCCATAGACGTTGCTTGCTCAGTGGGTAGTGACCAACGTCATAAAAACACAAAGAATTATGGGCATGTTTGGCTCGTCTTAGGTGCAAATTCCATGTGTGACTTTCCGGACATGGGGAAATTGGCCATGTCCTTGGTAAAAAAAATGACTAAAAAGTGTAGGATTTATACAGTGCCCTCCATAATTATTGGCACCCCTGGTTAAGATGTGCTCTTTAGCTTCTAATAAATTCATTTTTTCCCCAAATAATATAGGACCACAATGAAAAAAAGCGTAAAATCCAACCTTTAATACAAGTGCAAATTTATTTAGAAGGAAAAAAATTCCACATTAAGGAATAATTATTTTACATCAAATCATGTGTGCCACAATTATTGGCACCCCTGATATCAATGCTTTGTAAAAACCCCTTTTGCTAATAAAACAGCACCTAAGCTTGTCTTATAATGTTTCACAAGATTAGAGAAAACAGACAGAGGGATCTTCGACCATTCCTCCTTGCACAAAGTCTCCAAATCATCCAATGACCTGGGTTCTCTCCTCTTCAGCTCACCCCACAGGTTTTCAATGGGGTTGAGGTCTGGGAACTGAGATGGCCATGGTAGGAGCTTGATACGGTGTCTGGTGAACCATTTCTGTGTAGACTTGGCCATATGTTTAGGGTCATTATCTTGCTGAAAGACCCAGTGACAACCCATCTTCAGCTTTCGGGCAGAGGCCACCAGATTTGGATTTAAAATGTCCTGGTATTTCAAAGCATTCATGATGCCATGCACCCTAACAAGGTTCCCAGGCCCTTTGGAAGAGAAACAGGCCCACAGCATCACCGATCCTCCCCCATACTTCACAGTGGGCATGAGGTGCTGTTCTGCATACTCATCTTTTTGTTACGCCAGACCCACTTAGAGTGTTTGTTGCCAAAAAGCTCTAACTTTGTCTCATCTGACCAAAGCACACGGTCCCAGTTGAAGGCCCAGTACCGCTCCAGACGTTTGTGCTTATGATTTTGAGTGAGAAAGGTTTTTTTTCCGTGCATGCCTCCCAAACAACTTGTTGGCATGTAGATAGGGCATGATGGTTGTTTTGGAGACTTTGTGACCCCAAGATGCAACCATTTGATGCAATTCTGTAACAGTGAGTTTTGGAGATTTTTTTATTTCTCTTACCATCCTCCTCACAGTGCGTGGTGGCAAAATAAACATGCGTCCTCTTCCAGGCTTGTTTACCACTGTTCCAGTTGTTTTAAACTTCTTAACGATTCCTCTGGCCATAGATATGGGCAGGTATGTGAGTGGCTATTTTCTTGTAGCCATTGCCTTACTTGTGAAGGTCGACACACATCTGCCTTACTTGAACAGGGGGTGCATTTCATGCAGCGTTTATACGTCCTCCCTCGCTCCTCGATGCCTCGATCCTCACTGATCTACATAAAGAATGATGGGGGGGGAACAATGGGATATCCAGTGTTAGTTATAGATCAGTGGGAATGCCCCTCGAGGATCGAGCATCGAGGATCGAGGAGGCATGATGAGAGGCACCCAGGGTGTTCCTTTGTCTTTCCCATGTTGAAGAGAAATGGCCTCTGTGTGACGTCATATTTACAGCCCAGGGAAACAGGATGTTAAGAATTACTAATTAAATGTTCCTACATACTCTGATCGACTTTATAAACTACTGTAGAAATGACAGAAATGACAGAAATACTTTAACTACATTTATTTCTTAGGAATTGTTAGGGGTGCCAATAATGGAACAGGTGATTTTATGAAGAATAATTATTTCTCAGTCAGGGTTTTTTCCCCACCCTAAAATTCACTTGAGTTGAAGGTTACATTTTTCTACAATTTTCAGTGTGAGAGTATGCTTCTACAATAAAAAAAAATGTATTTATTTTAAGGCTTTTAACGCATCTTAACCAGGGGTGCCAATACTTGTGGAGGGCGCTGTATTTACAAAGACATTGAAATATGTATTAAATAATTCATTATACTTAAATTGACAGGTTTGCTCATTTGAAATACATTTTGACACATTTTTACATTGTTGAGAACTCACGCCGTCTTCAGTCTTTCGTCCTCTGCCCTCGCCTCTCTCTCGAACACCGAGGGTGCCGCTCATCGCACAATCAATCGCCAACCACATGAGCAGGAAACTAATTGATTGCGTCATTACGTTCATCACACTATTTAAAGACATGTGAACACTTCACTCAAGGCGTCTGAAAACTCGACACTGACTTCGTAGGCAAGAACTCAAAAGAACTCGAAGAAATGGGTCTCCGTGAGTTCAGTTTATGTTTATGCTTAGGCTAGGCCTATTCATTTTTGTGTGATTTTTGAATTTAGCTAAGGCTTCCTTTTCAGTTGATTAACACTTTCTATTTGCATTATTATTAGTCACAATCGCCGCTGTCGCCGCCGGAGCAGGTAAGCTTAACTTTATTAAACGTTGATGATGCGCACACGTCTTCTCCCTCTCTCTTTATAAGCTACTTTGGCTAGTGATTTACTTAAAATGTATGCACTCCAATAGTGGGCTAGGTAGGCCGATGCAGTGCAGTTGTAATCATATAAGGTCTCTAGCCCTAGGCTGTAGCTGAGATGTCATGTTATTGCCCTCGCTTTGGATAAATCGTCTGCCAAATGAAGCTGTAGGCCTAAATGTGGGCTGAGTAGCCTAACTTGAGGGTTGATGCCCTGCTGGGCAGAGCCTATATAAAACAATGCTGTGTTTAAATGGCTTGGGTCTAGATGGGCTACTAGATTGAATTTTGAATTTGAATCTTGAATTTCCCCTTGGGAATCAATAAAGTATCTATCTACTATATTAATTTATTCCTCTTATGCAAAGGCGGCGCTATGGTTGCTGCACCGTTGGTCCTTGCGGGGGTCGGCTTCACAGCCGGTGGAATAGTGGCGGGGTCCTATGCAGCAGGTCTGATGTCGACCGCAGCAGTGGCCAACGGAGGAGCTGTGGCAACCGGTTCACTGGTGGCTTTGTTACAGTCCGCAGGTAATCCACTTGCATTGTCACCAAGTAGGATGGAGCCTATAGCCTGGCCCCGCCCGCCTGTATCGCTCATTTCCAACAGGCTTTGGTTTATAGGCGGCCTATACGCAGTTTAGAAAATAATGGGGATTATAGGCTATGGGATTTGTTTTTGAGTAAGCCTAGGCTATTTTCCAGGTTGGAAAAGTCCCAGATAAATGGCATATAGGCCATGAAAATGGAAAAGGGCCCATGATGAAATATTGTAGGCCTACCCCAGTCTTGCATTCGTGGCTAGAGCTACTTAGTCCTATCAAATCTCCAAATAGTCACGTGTGATCGAGCTTTGTCCTTGACATTTAAGGAAACCAAGCAAGACGTGTGATCGTGCAGGTGTAAATGCTGTCTGCATTGTTGCGATGTTTCTGCGCTGAAAACCAAGGCTAATCGTTCTAATGGAATGGATGTAATGGAATTTGTTAGTGATGAATCTTACGACCATAACTACAGTAGGCTATTTGTTTGGCTTAAGTCAAAAAAGTTTAATTGATCCCATTCAAATCTTTGTGGGTAGCCTATTGCTCTGATTAGGTTGATCCAATAATTGTAGGCCTATCAGTATCAAACTCAAATTGTGACTAGAATTGAGTAACCTATATGGCTAGCAAAGATGTATCCTACATGTATAACCCTATACAGATGTTTTGTCCAAAGGAAGCTAAGAGTGCATGTTTGTATGCAGGTGTTCTTGGCCTTTCAGGAGGGACTACGGCAGCAGTGGCAGGTGCTGGTGGGACACTGGGCTGGCTTGCTGCCACTGCCGTCGCTCTGATTTGAAGGACTAATCTGCTCTCAAGACCTTCAAGGAGTTTCTGCAATTGGCTAAATGATGCGTAATCTGGTGTTTTATATGCAATACACAAATGTTTATTCCTCTGCATTGTTACTTAAAAATGTTATTGCTTGTAGCTGCAGCTTGAAATGTTTCATGTTAATGTTAACTTATTGATGTTCTATTGTTATAAATCACTTTATAAATCTGCGAAATTAAATTAAAATGTGTTTCACCAGCCTTTGAATGGATAACATGGATAAAATGACCTGTAGGCCTATTCATGTGTCAGGTTAAAGTGTCATGTTTCAAAGAGAAAAGGATTGGCGATTCCATCTCCGGTTTCGTTATTCGTTTTCGCTTGCATTTCTCTGCAGAGCTTCCCTGACAGCTTTAGCATAGCCTAGGCTATAAATAAATTGCAAGCGTGGTTCTTGTTCCTTACGCGTCTCCGCCTTCCAGATGTAAACAAGGAGCGATCGCCTCCTGAACAAACTGCAAGGTTGCAATAGCGGATAGGGACACAGGGGGCGGGAGGAAATATTAGCCTATATTAAAACAAGATTACTACGCTAAAACAGAGCCACTATCGTGTCACAGCATACCCTGGCTTTGAGCGCAACATAGGCTACCTCGCTAACGCACTAATCGAGGTTCGTAGTATACCCCACTGGTCACCCAAAACCTGTGTCCAAAATAGACCCAAATGCAATCCAGAATGGCCTTTTTTAAAATTCGGTTTTTGTTTTCTCCAAAAGTTCAGCGTTTCATTTTCAATACGTAAGATATATCAAAACGTGGCACTGGATTCAATTTCACAAGTCATACATCAGCGTAAAAATTCATATACAACTCCTTTTTCATTTCCCATGCAACTTCCAAAATAGAATAATGAATGAACGAAAAAGTACACGGACCAGATCCCTTGGCGCGTTTGGTTCAGTCCAACCACGATGCCGAAATAGAAAATTGGAAAATGGACTCCGTTTTAGTTTTCTTTCAAATTCATGATTTACCGTTTCAAAAACCACACTCGAAAGTTACAAATAGCATCAATTTTCCATTTGCTGAGTAGGCCTAGTCTGAAAAATGGATAATGAAAGTTTTGAACCCATTTTTCATTTTTTCATGTGAATTCTGCACAAAGCACTGCAAAGTGTTAGGCTACACGGCCCGGGTCGAAATATTAGCCTACTGTTTTCGATAAAACTGGTCAGTCAAGCAAAACAACGATTTCTAAGCGATTTTATGACTGAAAAAGTTGCATATAAGGTCTCTTCAATGGCTAACATTGCAGATACAGTTAAGTTGCCAGTATAGTCAGAGGCGATTCTAGAGTCTGTGGGGGCCCTAAGCAAAAAATCCTAGGGGGCCCTACTTGTTTTTAACATGTTGCTAGCCCTATGCCAAGCATTTATCATTCATTGCAAGTGCCATTCACACATGCTACATACTGGTTTTTTTTTCAGCACAGTCTAGGCTACCCAGATCTGCCACAATATCATGCATAAATACTTGCATTGATTTATTTTAGATTTTTAAATAATACAAATTCAAAAAGCAGGCTACTATACAAATTCTTACATTTTGACGTGTATCTCACCACAGCAAGCAGCTCGACATGACTTGGTTGTATAGGCCTGACTGCTCTGTAAATGGCAAGAACCATGATGGAGGGATACGGGTATACAATTTACAGAAATATGTGGTGTGTAGGCCTACCTTCCAGAAATAAGCTGATCTGACCTGACTTGTTTGCGTTGTAGCACACATGACGTGCACACATGATGATTCTCTATAATATTTATTTTACTGCATTGCAATGAACAAAGTAAAGGCAAAAAAGTGTTTATTTGTCAAACAAATTTGGATGCAATATGAGTCTTGAATTGGATACCATACAGGAGTTTGCTATAGGCCTAGCCTATAGCCGGATCTCAAAACCGTATGCTAAATGAACGTGCCTTGCCATAGAGAAACACATGATAACGTTGGATTATGAACAGCTATTATCGCACACAAAAACATAGGGTAAGTGGAGCTAAATTAAGTTATTATTTTGCTGTCACTTGGTCTGTTTTATAACTTAAAAGGTTGTATTTGGTATCTGTGTGGATAGCTCTAGCTCTCCTCTTTCATCACATGCTGTCATCTTTCTGATCGCGATTTCACGAGTAAATCAAACGAGAGCTAGTATATGACATTATTATCTGTTTGTCACTTCGTCTGTTTTTATAACACAAAAGGATCGATGTATTTGGTATCAATGGAAAGCTCTGTTTCCCCTCTTTCATCTGATATGCGTAGCATCTCTGTGCGATGCCGAGTTTGCCAGTAATTCAAGCGAGACTGGATGTGCGGGTGTATGCAGAGCAATATAGACTGTAAATATGATATACTTTGATTTAACTTCATGACTTTCATACTTGATCGTACAGTGCATAGTCTCGTTGGAAAGCCCACGCTTCTGCTCTTTCGTGCAATACATGTCTCATCTCGCTGCGACTAATAATTGCGGAGCAATGTAACAGTGAAGAATGGGTGTGTTTTTTTGATGCACTTTGCGCTAGTCGGGCTCAATATGTGTGGATTGTTTGCACTCTAGTTTGTAATGAATTCATTGTCCATGAGTTGTGAGTAAAACTTGTCAATCAGGTGCTCTTTGCCTGCCTGATGGCAGAAGGATGACGAGCCTGTGACTGGAATCTGACTGCCCGTGATGCTGCCAGCCAGAATGCTCTCAGCGGTACGTTTTGTCATTCCATACCAAACCACTGCAGCTTCAGTTGGCGATCATGGTTAAGTTTTACAAACATTTCACTAACTCACGTGATTGGGCTGTGCCGCCTCTAGCTGTCTACAGACGCATGGACGCCAGCAAATAAGCTGAAATAAGGTGTGCGTGCCTAACACTTTCCACCCAAGGGTGTTTTCAGGGTGGAGTCTTGTTTTTCTGCGTCACTAACATGCAGATCCCGGATCTATACAAAGTTATTCTTTATAGATCAGTGATGCGCAGTTTCGTTATCTTGGAAACGGTCGATAGCTTATAGGCCTATTTAAAGACTTCTGATCACTCTACGTCTGAATACTCTTGGATGACATGGGACTGTGTGAGTAGCCTTAAGCTTAGCCAGTTTCTAGTTTATTTTTTAGTGTTTTCAAACTATAAATTAATTGTAGGCCTGACTTACTTTTTAATTTAACCAGCCTGTCTCTATTTTACATTCTAGTGACAGCTTTAGGATTTGTTGCGGCGGGAGCGGCGGGAGCAGGTAAGTTTAACTTGATTTTGCCACTTGGACAAAATGTTAGGGGCTCAGATAAGTAAAAATTATGAGAGAGGCTACAAATTAAAAGGCTACTTGTGAGATTTTGAGTCAGAATTAGGCTAGGGGGGGAAGTAGAGACTAAAGGGAAAAAAGATAAAGTCAAAACTAAGATATGGGCCATTCTACAGAAACGCACACTTTTCTGTCCCGACACTTTGCAGATCTGTTACACTTTGAAAAACACCTATTTGTTTCAATTTTTTGTATTTATAAGTAAAACAATATGTTAATTGTACAACCACATGTGTTTGAGCCATCAAAGTGAGAGTATTTATTTGTAAATTGATTGTATAGGATTCCAGGCACCACAAAAGTGCCCGTCCCAACCCTCAAGTATACAGATTGAGGGCCAAATTATGAGGCTAAAAACATGTTTTTGAAATATTTTAACTGCAATAATGCATACATAACTATCACATTAATGACATAGGCAAATATTTAAATACAAAATATCAAACTAATATGATTATTTTTATTAAAATGCGTCTGTCCCAAGGATTCATGTCACTGGTGTTACTGCACAACAAAACTCTTATTTTGAAATAAAGCAATCATGCTAATGACACCACTGGACTTCCTATTACTTAATACCTGAAGGTCTATGGAGAAAAGCACATGTTAAATCCATAGCCTCTTTTCATTAATCAGATATTTTAGCATTTGTGTCATGATTTCTTATTGAAGCTTTTGTTAAAGTCACTGGTGTGACCCTCTTTACTTTTAGGGAAATTAATAGAAAATAGAACACAAATGGGTTCAATGACATACTATAGTGAGTCTATTCTGACTAACAACATATTTTTTTCATTCCCTATAGCAGCCATTTTGTAAAATGCAGTTTTTCACAAATAATAATAAAAAAGTTGGTCAGACTATATAGAGAGAATAGCAATATAAACAAGAAACAATATCAATGCAAGCCAACCTAATAAAAATAAACAACGAATATATGAGAGAATCGTAAATAAGTGATCCAGTCTGTGTCCTATGCTAAACTGAGAGATTTCCATTTAATTCATTTAAAGTGGAGTAGTTACATGTGCCCTCTATGTCTGATTGAAGACTATGTGCCTTAATACACAAGCAGGTCGCCAGCTAACAGTGAATTACCTTGGAGAGAACCATGGCCTGCCCTGTGCAATAAACTGTGTGGAATATTGTGAATCTGATCTTCCAGATGTTGTAATGGATATTAGCCTACAGGATTTTGCAATTGAGGCTACATGCTCAGAGAAGTTAATCAATTATGACAGATGGGCGAAAGGTCGCAGAATAGATTTATAGCCTTTTTTCACACAAAAAAAATGGTATAAAATCAAAGGGTGGGTTTTTTGGGAAAAAAGCTTTGTGTTATGTGTGGGGCAGTTAGTTGAGATAATCAGATGTGTTTTGACATTGGTAGGCGAAAAGGTCAAGCCGCTGGATAGATTTATAGCCTTTTTTCACATAAAAAAAAATGGTATAAAATCAAAGGGTGGGTTTTTGGGGAAAAAAGCTTTGTGTTATATGTGGGGCAGTTAGTTGAGATAATCAGATGTGTTTTGACATGGGTAGGCGAAAAGGTCAAGCCGCAGAATAGATTTAAAGCATTTCAAGCATGGTTTTTATATTTAAAAATATATAAAATCAAACAGTGTTTTTTTTTTTTTTAGAAATTAAGCTTTGTGTTATGTGTAGGAGAGTTCACCATATGTGTTTTGACATGTGTAGGTCGAAAGGTCAGACCGCACAATAGATTTATAGCATTTGAACATTTAAAAGTTGTCTGAAATCAAAGGTTGTTTTTTGGAGAAAAGAAGCTTTGTGTTATGTGTGGGGCAGTTAACTGAATTCACCCTATGTGGCTTGACATGGGTAAGTCAAAAAATGAAGTCGCAGAATAGATTAAAAAGCATGTATCAACATTAAAAATCAAAATAAGTTTTTTGACAAAGGAAGCTTTGTGTTATGTAGGCAAGCCTTGTAGTAATACGTGCACGTTGGTTTGACACAAATTTGTCCCTTGTAGCCAGTGCTGAATAGGTTTTTCGAATGTGTTGAATATCCAACATCCAATATAAAGCCAACTTTACCACGCTGTGAAAGCGGTGAATACATCAGTTTAAAATGACGTGCAACGCACAAATGGAAGTGAGTAGCTAAATGCTTCCGATGTATAAAACTTGCAGTCATTCCAGATGTGTGCATTTGACAAACACACCACATGTGAGTGCATTGTTTGATTCCGTAATGTCAGCGGTCTTGGAATCATGGAATCGGGTGTTTGGGCCCGTTATCTGCACTTGTGGCTATATGTTTTTCATCTGATCAAAGTTAATTTACATCTCATAATTTCAACCGAGAGTTTATGGCGATTTATGGTGATAAATGGTGGAAATGGGCTTCCATATACTGTATGTCTGAGCAGAGCCTAACCAGAAAAATTCTAAGGATGTCTTTATTTATTCTTCTAAGGCGGTGCTGTGGTTGCGGCACCGCTTGTCCTCGCGGGGGTCGGTTTCACAGCCGGTGGAATAGCAGTGGGGTCCTTGGCATCAGGTATGATGTCAGCTGCAGCAATGGCTAACGGAGGAGCTGTGGCATCCGGTACCCTGGTGGCTTTGTTACAGCCTGCAGGTAATACATTTCAATTGTCACTTTGATCTGAATTCCAAGTAGGCATGGGATTATATTAGATTAGATTGGATTCAATTTAACTTTATTGTCATCGTGCAGAGTACAAGTACAAAGACAACGAAGGAATCTCAGCGGGCTGTGATAGCCTGTAGGCATATATCGGCTCATTTTCATCTCAGAGGGTTCCTATTCACAGCCAAGGCTACACAGTTTGGAAACAAATGGAAAATTAATGATGAACAATAATTAATGATGATCAATATTCTTAAGTGAGAGTTGCAGTAGCAGATATTGGCATGGCTGTGATTTGGCCATGGAAATATCTGCTACCAATACCACGATCATGAGTGTCATATTGATTTTATACAACAGTTTTGTTATTCATCCTCCGCCCACAAAGATAGTTCCAATGTTAGCCTCGGTGTCTCCCGTTGTCCAGCAACATAACACTTGCCGGGCTGCACGAAACTTAGTGGGCATGTAGCCCCACAAGGATGACACAGACTCATTGTTTTTTACTTTCATCCGCCACACCAGCCCCCCCAAAAGCAGGGTAGGCCAGACACAATTTTCTGAGAATATTTCGAGAACCGTAGGACCTAGGATTACCAACTTTTTTCATGTTGGTCAAGGGACCATGTCAACCCATCCCATATCCACTCAGTTGAGGTATAGCACAACCTAGTTAGAAATGACAAAGCAAAAACGAGGTCTCTCAGGTATCTTTGGCTGACAAAATTGCATGAAATTTGGATCATTATGACGCCCTCTGAATGCATGCAAATACAATAGAGAGACTGGCATAACAATACAGTCACCATTACAAACTAATCAGAGACAGGAGAATATGAACGATGCTGCTCGACAATAGTGCAGGTGCATGCGCAAGTGTATGGATCACTAAGCCACAGTTGGAAAGAAATAGACCGATTCAACAAAGCAGGATATGGGATTATAACTTCATGTCAAGTTGAAACTGAAGGTGCACAGGGGGTAAGCTCCAATATCCAGGGTGATTATAACAGCTTTTTTCCCGTATTTAACAATGCCTCATTGACGGTAATGTCGGGAAATATGCCACCTTGTGCACTGTAATGTAAACTGTAACATTAAGCTGTATCAGCATATTACCAAATCACCAAAACACCAAATTTGATACTGTAATGTTTAATTTGTAACGTTCTGTGAAACCTACATGTATTGAGAACTAGGCTTACTGCCGACATCGAGTTAAATGCTTTTTCTAGTTGTAGCGCTCAACCTTAATACAGCCCTCAGAAGTGCTTAGCTGGAAAAGTGCTTAAGTCAGTGGCAGAATGCATACAAGAGTTGTATACATAAGAAACGCCAGAAATCCTCCAAAAGTGTGTAACTTCTTAGGGCACAATTGACAGACTTCAGCTGAGGACAGTAAGCGTGCAGGCTGAAGGGTGCTTACTTGTTTGTTTGTTTTTTTCGTTTTTTTACTTACACCCCCCTTTTATGCTCATGGGAGAATTTGCCGCTAAGTGAATAGCTGGATCACATATGTGGTAGGATTTTTTCATGTTAAGTTTGCTATGCCTTCATTCAGGAGCACACTAGAGGCGCTAAGCCGAAACGCGTCTGTGCAACAATAAAAAAACACGTTTATATGCAAAGTGCGACCTTTTTTCCTTTTCTTAAAGGGGACATATTATGCAAAACTCACTTTTTGCGGGCCTTTGTGTTCATATTTAGGCCTCTACTGTTCTTATAAACACTCCAAGCGTGAAAAAAACCCATCCATCCGTTTTCTGTAGATCAGTAGAAAGACTTTGGTGTCAAGAATAGTATGCTGCTGTGAGCCATTTGGATTGCTCCCTTATTCTGATGTAATACTAAGGGAATTTGCATAGACCAACCCTAGCACCAGGGTCTAACATATGTGGTTGGATGCCGGCTCTGTTTGTAGTCATTTTCACCTGTGAAACGAGCAGCGTAATCAATACACACAGCCGGAGGCGTGGCCAGCCCAGAAACGGCTCAATTTGGGAGAGACCAATTCTAACCTCGTTTAAAAAGAGGTATAATATGTCCCCTTTAAAGCAACACCATGGAGTTTTTCAACCTTTTGGGGTTCGGGTACGAACCGGTACGAACCAAAGAACTACAAAATTCGACTGCTTTACGGCATATAGGGCCCACTTCCCCCACCACTTCCTCAAATTCTGTGCGAGCGTTGAATAGACAGTTGATGCCTTATAAACATGAGCTACGTGATCTTTTGGCGTTTGAAAAAAATAAAACCCATGGAATTATATTCATATGATGATATGCTGAAATGCATGTTATGGGCTAGGCTACCTGGAATAGCTATACATTTCACACGCAACGCAGGCAGTCCGAGTTTGCCCAAGACGTGAGAACTCCTCCTGCAGAAATCGGCTTATCAACAAAAGCACGTGTATCCTAGCTCTGTCATCTAGTCACTAGATTCTAGTGTCATCATGCTGCCAACCAAACTGCACGGGAGCTGGTTATGTGTGCTAGTTATAGCCTAGCTCAACGTGTAAATCTGGCTACTGACCAAACAATTATCTTGAAAAACAAAGTTATCACGTGTAAGATTCATATTATAAGAGCTCTGCCTCTCCAAACATTTTGGACGTGCAAATATGCCACATATGGACGTGAATAGCCTACCATAGAATACCATATCTGGTGACCATCGATTTTTTTTTATGTTATAGGCTAAAGACACTAAAAATGACCACCCTAGATTAGGCTACGCTATTGCTCATAAATATCGTAGGCTAATCGTTATTTTTTTTCTTTTTTTTTAAAATAAGTAATGACCAACAATGACCAACATCATCCCAATACCGAGAACGTGCACAGACCTGAGCTGAAAGCCTAGTTTTACAAATGTATCACAACTGGTATCGTAGTAGGCTACCACATAATTTAATATTTAATGTGCAGCCTCAAGTCTAGCCTATACTGTACGCTATGTCTAACTTGCTTCTGGTGTAACCGTGACAGATTTTACGACAGTAGAAGAAATTGACCTTTCGCCAGCGTTTGATTGACAGACAATCTGACCAATCAGAACGCTTCTAATACCGAGCTCATGGATGTCCGACGTTTCCCAACTGTAGGGGGACCCCGAGAGCAAAACTTACATGGTGTTGCTTTAATGCCTTCATTCAAAACATAATGTCATCAACACCTCTGATGAATCTCTAAATGCAGCAAAAATGTACATGTATAACCATTTCTTTAAAGGGATAGTTCGGGTTTTAAGACACGAAGTTATATGGGTTCCCCGTCAGCAACGTTGTGCATCAGCACTGACTTACCCCGCAACAGCGTCCTGTGAGCCGAGATCCAGCCGGTTTTTGATGGTGAAGAAAGTAGTCCGGCAAGTTTCTGGGGTCACAAAAGTAAAGTGTTTTTCTTCTCAAAACCATATGCGTTCAAAAGAGTGATATATTTGCACCACAAAAACGTTGTCCAGGAAAAATTCAAACCTCGTTATCACTTACTTATTTTTCGCGATTCCTATCACTGCGCGCTACTGACAGCTGGACAACGTTTTTGTGGTGCAAATATATCACTCTGTTGAACGCATATGGTTTTGAGAAGAAAAACACTTTACTTTCGTGACCCCAGAAACCTGCTGAAGAAAATAGTCCGGCATCAAAAACGATCAAAAACCGGCTGGATCTCGGCTCACAGGACGCTGTCGGGGGGTAAGTCAGTGCTGATGCACAACGTTGCTGACAGGGAACCCATATAACTTTGTGTCTTAAAACCCGAACTATCCCTTTAATATAAAGACATTCTGTCCAAAGGACCCGGCAAAGACTGTATTTTTGTTTGCAGTTGCTGGCCTTTCTACAGGGGCCGCAGCAGCAGTGGCGAATACCAGTGGGGCACTGGCCGGCCTCATTGCGGCCGTTCTGATTTGATGGACTAATCTGCTCTCAAGTCAATGACCATCAGGAGTTTCTGTTCTGTTTCTAGCTTATCTGAATATTAAAATGTGCAACACATTTTAATTCCTTACATTGCTCAATAAACTTTCTTGCATCAAAAACACTTTTTCCTTGTTTACCTTTTGAATAACTTCAGTCAACTTTATCTTTATATATGTCAAGTAATATTTGTTTGGAAGAAGGGCTAACCCGCCACATCTTTTCCTGTGTGCCATGACAAGCTCTTTGTCCAACTAAGCCTTATAATCAGGGTGTTGTGCAATTAGCAGTGATGTAGGCATCAAGGGTGGAAGGAAGCATCCAGCACACTGGACTAAAGCACTATGGGCCCATGGGCTATCTCTAGGTACGAGTATTCTCATCCATTTTGCCCACTCCTCATGTTGTCTTCTAGTAGGATCCAACAGGATAACTTGAGTCACACAACAGCCTTTCTCCTTCTCCAAATATAGCTCACAATGAATGCATTCCAAGTTCTGAATTATCTCCCTCAATTTGGATGGTATGGATGGCAGTACGCACAGCTTGTGGAAACTCCTATATGCATCATAAAGCCATTCAAGTCAAGATAAAAGGTCTCCTCTTGATGAATGAACATTACTTGATGGGAAGTTATGAAAACACAACAAGTCTGTAGCAAGACCATCTTTGTCAAGTCCAAGACCAGCACTGGTCGAGGCAGAGTCAAAAGAGGTTTGAGTCCAAGACAAGACCAGGTAAAATGAGAGAGACAGTCGAGGCTGAAAAACTGATTCTCAACACCACTTAGCCTTCTTAAGTATTTTTTTCCAGAACTACTTCTTTTTACATTATTAGATTTAAACTTTTTCACGTAAAGGATGAGCTCTGTAATATGACAGCCATTAAAGATGGATTTTGAATAAATTAATATTTTATTTTGTCTGATCATTGTCAGAAAAGCAATCATTTCTAAATTAGAGACCAAGACAAGTCCAAGACAATAAAAAAGTCCAAGACCAGACTTGAGTACTATAGCCCTGATGTGAAGTGGAATCCAACTGATCTACTATAACAACACAAAAGGAGGAGCTGATCAAATGGGTCAGATAGTTCACTACTGTCTCCCTCCCTACTTATGTACGTAGTGAAACCCTTTCAGATGGCGTGCCTGGTCTTCATGTTGTTACCCTGTTGCTCAGCAAGTTTCACAGGCTAGCTGTAGCTGCCCACATTAAATTCAAATTCAGGAATGCTTGTGAAGTAGGTTCTGCACACTTAAATGCCGCACACATGCATATGTTACCTCCTCCAATGAACAGAACAACGTCTGGCTCTGCTATACCCATATGCTCAGGGCAATCCAACTTGGCTCGTCAGTTCCCCATTGTATTGGTGGAACGCGCTAGTTCCTACCAGAGCAGGGGCATCCCTCTCTACCTTCAACAAACTCCTGAAGACCCAGATCTTCAGAGAGTACCATCTCTGCTAGCACCTCCAGCAACTACTTACGGCTGCACTACTGCTGCGAGTAGTAGCATACTTATTGCTGGCTGCACTAACATGCCCTGGTTACACTGTACCTTGATTGTTTTCGTTTTTGTAAGCTGCTTTGGATAAAAGCATCAGCTAAATTGCTAACTGTAACTGTATAGAGTTCTCTGGTGCAAAGTGCTGGATGTTGTCGACATGGTGATGTTGTCAACCTCATTGGCCGGGCTTCTTAGGAGTGTTCTTAGAACATTCTTACAGCGCTCCTAAGAAGTTCTTAGCACTTAAGAGCTTCTTAACGAATCTGGGAAACCCGGACCTTGTCAGTACCAACTTAACTACACAACATGGGTGGTGGTGTAATGACAGACATTCAAAAAGGAGCTTGGCAAACTAAAGTATTGTCATGGCACATACAGTATGAAGAAATGCATGCATGGGGGCACCATACATGCCAGAACGAGATTCAAAGTGCAGGGGCCAGATTGGTCCAAGCAAATTAGGGTTGAAGGTGAAAGTAAATAGTAAAGGCATGTTTGGTACCATTGGAACTGTAATTTTAAGAATATTAGTTGCCTACAACTTTCACCGAAAAAAAGGACAGAGCTTTCAATGAGCCACATTATAATCAATATGCCACAATCTTATTCAGATTCCTAATTCAAGTCCATACAGAACTGAACGATGTCACAAAGATAATCATGAAGCTACCATTCCTGTATGGCAAACTTGATGTGCCTAAATATGTTCTCATGTTCTTCAAGTATGCATGATGAGGAAATGGAATTGCTTAAAAGGGTGGGTTTTGAACATTCTAACACAAGATTCCATTCCGCAACAATTCAACGTTCTAAAATTCTATGTAGAATTCAATGAACCCAGACATTCTTTAGAATGTTAGTTTTCCAACATTCCAAACACACCGGTGTGACGGTACACTCTTAAGGGTTAGATGAGATGAACCTTTACCAACTGTGGAATATAGAAGGTATGCTACAAGGAAGAGAATTTAAACACACCTGACACATTTAATGAAATGTATCACTAACACTAAATGTGTGAGCAAAAAGTGTTACAAAGCCCAAGATCCAGGAATTTATCACACGTAATCACACCTGCGCCAAACCGCAACACACCTGTGCTTGTAGGGGAGATGCTATAAACAGGAGATGCAAAGCTGCAGACCCGTAACAGAAGTGAACGTATAACTATGCCGATATCTTTGAATCAGAGACAATAATAATAATACATTTTATTTGTATTGCACTTTACATATATTCTTTCAGTCTCAAAGTGCTACGAAAATATCAATAAAATACATTTAACAGAAAGCTTTTTTTTTTAAAGAAAAGCATCAGTAGTCTGTGGGACCCTCAGGTGGTCAGGGAGGGCGTTCCACAGCCTGGGAGCAGCAGCGGAGAGAGCCCTATCACCCATCCTGTGGAGCTTGGTTCTGGGGGTTTAGAGGATGTTGATATGTTTGTAGTGAGGACGTCTGGGGGGTGAGGAGTTCCGGTTGGTAAAGGGGGGCATGTCTGTGCACTGGTGGGTGAGAGCTCTTATATTCGATTCTGTAATGAACCTGGAGCTAGTGAAGACTTTTTAGAATGAAAGGGATATGTTCATGCTTGCGCACCCTCATCAGGATCCTGGCAGCACTGTTCTGGATGTATTGGAGTGTCTGGATGCTCTTGCCAGAGATCCCGCTGAGGAGGTCATTACAGTAGTCCAGCCTGGAGGAGACAAAGGCGTGGACGAGCGTCTCTGTATCCCCCAGGGTGAGTGTTGGATGGAGATTGGCGATGTTCTAAAGGTGGTAGAATGATCTCTTACAGAGATGTTTGATGTGGGTGTCAAAGGTGAGTTGTGAGTCCATTTTAACATCCAAGTTGGTGACAGATGTAGATAGGGAGATGGCCAGAGTTTTGGCCAGAGAAGGTGATATTGGTGATGGTGGATCTGATGTGATGTGCCAACTAGGATGGCTTCTGTTTTGGAACTGTTCAGTTGAAGGAAGTTGAGCTTCATCCAAGCCTCTATCTCCTCCAGACATGTGGTCAGTGTGGATGTTGGCAGGGGAGCAGATAAAGTGGGGGTTGTCCTGAGGTAGAGTATTATGTATTATCAGCATAATAGTGGAAAGTTATTCCATGTCTGCTATTAATATTGCCTAGGGGGAGCATGTACTGTAGATGGAGAAGAGGGTGGGGCCCAGCACAGAGCCCTGAGGCATAGGCCTACCTGTGTCATTCAAATTTTCCATAATGAAAGAGGACAACAAGACAATAAAAAAACGCAACTTGGGCGTGCTTTGCACGCAAAAACTGTAAGGTGTAGGACACATCCCTCTCAGTCTACCCTAAAGTGACGGGCATGATCTGATATTACCAGTTATGGATCCATGTAAGTAAAATATTTTTGCCTGTTGCGTAGTGATAACGTGAAAACTTACATTGCCCTCAACAACTAAGATGCTCACATTAGCAGATAACAAGATTTGTTCACGGCCTACACTTCTTGCATAATATGCTTCTGTTATTTTCTGCACACACAAATAAAGGGTATGGACTTGTATGTTTTGGTGACATTGTATGATTAGTGAATGACACTTTCAGGTGTAAGGTTTTCAAGGCTTTCAGTCTTTGTGTTTCTATTTCTTGAATTTCCCCTTGCAGCAATCAACTGACATTTATTTTTACAAAAAACAGACATTCTTACAGCAAAAACCCAGAAGAGAAAACATTAAATCACACTTATCAATGCAATAAGTGAATATACTCTAAACAAGTAAAAAAATGCTGCAACAACAAATGTACTCAATGTAAAAGTACACACTTGAACAGGTACACAATAACTTATCTTAAGTCTATAGTGCGAAAAGTTCATACAAATCTTAAGGTGTAAGCTAGTAAGCTAATCAAAATGTAATGAGACCAGCGCTGAATGTGGTTCCTACTTCAGCTCGAGAAAAAAAAACACGACATGACAACTGACTTGAATGTGTTAATCAGGGAGTAACTTCAGCTTTGTCTATGGGTTCCATGTATGTCCCCAAGCAGGTACCACTGCAACAAGAATGTAGGTATACCTGTTAGGTATCCAACTGCGCAGAACTATCGACATTCCCACCCAGTTTTTAGGATGAACTGTTTTTTTCTGCGTCACTAACACACGGTTTTGTTTTTCTGGAAACGACTGCTATCGTACTTACAGTAAAGACCTGAAAACACATTAGTAGGCTATGCTAATGAGCATCCAAGGCCTATGACATTTTGCAAAATGCCTGATAATTCAGCCTCAGAATTCATCTTTGTTTTAACATGTCTAAATAAAAACACTATTTTATAAAAGTAGCCTTTATATGTATGATATTATTGTATGATATTCTTTACTCTTTAAACACACGCACACACAGACACACAGACACACACACACACACACACACACACACACACACACATTCACACATTCAGTAGCCTATACAGTGCCACCAAAGCCCATTCACTTTGGCCTGTAGAAGAAGAAGAAGAAAAGAAAAACAGCACGAACATGTGCGAAGTTGGTATTGAATTTAATTCAAAGAGGTATTAAAAATTTGAGTGAATTTAAGTTTTAGGGGGGAGTCTGGGGGTACCCTGTCCACAGAGTGAGGAAACCTCCTACATCTTTAGAGACTTTTTTTTTTTTATCATTACACAACTTTTCCAGCATTTTGTTATCCCTGTCCCAACTTTTTTAAAAACGTGTTGCTGCTCTTGGAATGTTTTCAAAATATTATATAAACTCTTTTTTTCTTTTATTATTTTAGTAATAAAATATACCGAATGTACTGTATGATAGAATAATAATAATGATAAGGCAGAGGCCTGATGATGTACATGGTACCATTTATCATTACATTTACATTTGCTAAAATGTTTCAAAGGCTTAGGCTACAGCTGAATCATCATCAATCACACACACAAAGGTCCAACCCAACCCAAAGGTCTACTTTTGTTAAACTTGTGAACCAACAATGTGTGAGGTGCATTCTTGCAGTCTATTGGTGAGTGATGTGTTTGCAATGTGTTATGCTTTCAAAAACACTCCCAAAATTAGACCGGGGATGCGTTTATCCAAAGTGTTGTTGAACAAGTTGAACAGACAGATAACATCACAAATACTCCTCCATTGTTGTCACTTTGGTTGCTAAAAGGCAATTCTGTACAAAGGTAATCCTTACCATGAAAAAATGTTGTGCACACACAAATAACTGTTGTTGAAAATGTCATTAGGTCTTCATTTTATTGTTTAACAAAAAAAAAAAATTGTAGAGCAATGTGTATGCTGCTCAGCTTGCCTTAAGAGCACAGCTCCTTAAAATTGTAAGGGTTTTAAGGTGCGCCTTTTGGATAAGCTACTTTGTGATTGGACCCAGAAGATGTGGACAGGATGTAAGAGATGTGCAGGTTTCCAGCCTGAGCTGCAGAGAAAAATCCAAATCGCTGGCAGATCAGGCAGGGCTCACCCAGTCTAAGTATTCCCTACACAACACTTTACACAACAACACACTTTTTGTGTCCATTCAACTTTCCAAATGGTTTCCAATGGTCCAGAGTTTGCGGAAAACCTGTAATCTCTCATAAAAGTGTGTCTATTTCATGTCACGTCCATTACGCTGAAAATGCATGCCATTTACTTATGTAAATGATTATGAAATGTAACGATTTGTCAGTATTCAGAGGACAGAGGTTACATTAAAAGTTTTGCGAAGTAATTCACTGATACTATTTTTGTCTCTTAGGTATTTAGTTTACCATAACACTACAGAATGATAAATGCACTACGGTGGAAACCCAAATTCGCCTGTAGGTCAGGCAGGGTTCACCCAGCCTATAGGCCTACTGCCATTGTGAATATTAAATAAACACATGCCCAAAACCTTGTCAGGGCCCAGAGGGAAATAAAAACACATTTTGCCTGTATAGCTGGTAAAAAGCTTCTCCAATACATTGAACCTCACTTCTTGTCAAAGAACGGAAAAAATAACGGTATCAACCGGTTACCATTATTTTAGATAAATGTTTCTGTTCCGGAACATAAAAAATGTAAAGTTTCTGGTTTTGTTTCTGTTCCTAGCAAAACATCAAACGTTTCTGGTTTTCGTTCCGTGAACAGGTTCAAAGCCTTGCTAGAAACAAAGCAAGGCATGCAGAGTTTGATCTGAGTCTAAAAGTAAGGCACAAGAGCCCTCTAGTGACATCTTCCTTGTAGCACAGAAAAGAAAGCTTCAAAGGCAATGATAATGTACAACTCAGCTCAAAAAGAGCTTCATATCATTTCCACTCAGCCGCTTCTCTCTCTTGTGCCATTTCATGCTATATGGTCTACCAGGAGGAGAATTTTGTTGTTAAGGTCATGTTCTCTCTGTTGGGTTGTCTTGGGAGATTTCCGCACTTTCCCCCCTCCTTGTGCACCAGAGCCACCCTGGATACTGTAGCTGGATGGGAGCACACGGCCCGGTCCATCATGACCACAGAGAGCTGGAGAGGGAACAATATTTTTATACCGAGGTCTCGGGGGAATGAACACGTGTCAGACTGGAAACACAAACATGTTGAGGATTCATTGTGAGCTCTCTCAGCAGAGCAGAACACAGGTTTGTGTGTGTGCGTTTGTGTGTGTATGTGTGTGTGCATTTGTGTGTGTATGTGTGCTAAGATGAAATACAAAGAGTGTCTCCTTCAGATGGCCTCTTCAGAAGCACCGGCAAGCACATCAGGGAGCTCTCAAGATTGATGAACTAAGGGATCAAATAGAACTGTGTGTGCATGTGTGGGTGTCATTTACATAGAAATTATTTTCAAATTAAAAACTATTTGAAATGCATATGTTGGGCTTGTATTTCATTCTTGATTGCGCACAGATGCAGGTGCTGGAATGCAGGAAACACAAAAGTGTCACTTCAGTTTAAGAAAATGCCAACATGAACCACCAGGAGGTGCACCCAGTCTTTTAATACATTTCAATACTGGGACACTGGTTGGCCTGCACCTTGCCTTGGAGGACAAACACCTACAGTAGCATCAGAGAAAGATGTTTCTTTGTGATGCACTTCTGTGAGGCGAGAGGGGAGTTGTGGTGCAAGTGACTGCAGTGTCTGTACCGCATTCGACCCACGGTTCACATTGACGCAGACAGGTTAAACGGTAAATCTTACAACGTGATGCTTGTGTGAGCTGTGGTAATCATTCTGACTGATCAATCCAAATGTTGTTCTTGTATTTTTTTTTCTCAGAACCTTTGAATGAATTGTGAATTCATTGTTAATAAACTTAATATAAATAATGCTGCATTTACTTGTATTTTCTGCTTATTACTAGTTTATTACTATTGACAGATGCAGTGGTAATTTCAAACTATGGCCTCCTCTGTATCTTAATGCAGCTGTAAGTTGCCTAAAGTGTCTGCCAAATGAATAAATGTAAATGTTTATTCATTAGTTGATTATACTGAGGACTGTGTTGGTGGAACTATACAGGTTTTTAGATTGCACAGTGGTTAGTGTTAAAGTTTTGTGCTTTTGTGCAAGATAATGACTTTGGCAGGGCCTAACTGTAACTCTACTGTAGACCTGTAAAGGGCCTTTTCCTCTTTTGTTGACATTTAAAATTCTATTGCTGCAGCACTCTGAGACCGGATGCATTCAATCAACTCATGTAGAGTCTGGAGGTAAAAAAGTAACTCAGTTGGTAAAGCGCGCCATTGCACAAAAACTCAAGGTGACCAAAGTGCAAGGTTTAAAAATAGACTTGGGTTATCGGTATAAATACTCCCCCATGCTGAGCATTCAGTCTGAGGGTATTTGCTATGGACTGGCAAGGTACAACATGTTTCTTGAAGAGGTGCATGTAATTTGGGTTCTCCCTTTTGGACTAAAAAAATGAAAATGCAAGCTAAAGTTACATCGTTTATAAACATCTTGATACATTTTTTCTATGGATGAAAACTCCTTAGGTGGGGATGAGCATGGCTACCAGTGCTGTCTCAAGGAGAAGAAGTAGCATCGACTGGGACCTGCACATGAGAGGGATTGTCCCTCGGTGAGTATGAATTAAAAAGATAATTCATAGAATATTAATTAATTTGTTCCAGGAAATAATCTTTTCTGACTCACTTCCAGAGCAAAGTTAGCGATGAAACATTTAAAGATCAAGTAACACCTCTCATCACTACTCCATGAACAACAATGAAGACAGCTTACTTATGTAAAAAAAAAAAAAAAAAAAAAAATTACACTCTCAAACTGAATGTGTTGAAAACAACATCTGTCCAGATAGGGACAACTGTTTGTATTGTTTCCATTGTTGAAAATAACACAACTTGTGTTGTTTTTAAGCACATCTCTGTTTCAGAGGGACAACACATTCGTTTTGAGAGTGTAGTCTCCAAACATAAATGGATTGTTGTCAATGTTGTTGTTAATCATGTTTTTCCATATCTGAAAAGTCAATCATGTTTCAGTTAAAGAAATGAGGTCATATTGGGTGTTAAACACCTTTGTTTTTTAAATAAAAATCATTCCATGTGAAGTTTTTAACCTTGTTAACATGTCCGTATGATGTCTGCTATGTTTTGCTAGACATGCCGTGACCAAAATAAGCTGTGTGATGCATGCTGGACATACTGTATCAAAATGCATGACATGCGCAGTGCAATATGAGAAAATGAGCAACAATTATGTTAATATAATAAAATAGTACATTTTCGGTTATAAGAAGTGTTTTATGTGTTTTATATTTTAGCTATAGTATAACGTATTCTGGACTCTTGAAAAACTTGAGGATTTTATCAAATGTACAATATACAAAAATGTTGAAGTTAAGGATATACTTGAAAATAGGCCTAATGTATAGCACATGCCTACAGTATATGCCAAATGTTTACAGTTAGGCCTATAGGGCAGAGATAACTATCTTAGTACATGTTTATAAACACCATAATGATCATCAGAGTTCAAACATATGATTTCCAGACACTGTTTTTCATCACTTTACATGCAAATGCATGTAAATTTATCTGCTGGAGTCGCTGAAAACACTAAGGTGCACAGTGATTTTACAGGTGGACGAGGAAATATACTCCATTCCTGCTAATAAACCATACACGGTAGCTTTATACATTTTCTACTGCTGAACTTCCAGTTCAAATGTAGGCTATTACATTTTTGAATTAATTTCACAGAAATAAATGTAAGCTTTTATTTCAGCTGTTTTAATGGAGGGCAAGTGGAGAAATAATGATCAGTGTTGAAGCATAAATTCGTTTAATTGGTCTTATCGTATGTATTCATCATGGACATTCTTCACACAAGTCAGAGTTATGTGGCCCAGGGTGACTGGCTTGACTCAAAGACAGTCTGCTTTTGCTTTATTAGGCTATTAACCTACCAGCAACAGTTTATTAAAGAACTTTTCAATTAAACAACCTCAGATTTTATTATGCCAAAACGTCAGCACATAGAACAAATTAACTAAGCCATGTTGTTAGCCTACACTCCTCATGTGCACTTCAATCTCACAGTTACAATATTGTTATTACATTGCACTGAACTGCCTTGCACTAGGCTATATTTCATCTTAAACCAGTCTATACTGATATTGCACTATTCCCACCCTCTTTTCAGTTATAATGCGTCTTGCTTGTGCTTGCTGAGGCCTGTCCAACCATCAGCGGTGGAAAAGTCCAGCTTCAGAAAGTAAAAGTCCTACCACATATCTATGCCAACCACTCACTTGAAACCAGCTGACTAATTAGCACAACTCAGACAGATAGAGCTAATTGACGAGATCACCTGTGTTAAGAGCGCATGTAGAACCAATACATGATTGGACTTTCACTTTCTGAAGCTAGAGTTTTCCAGTTTGACAGGGAAAACAAGGAGGCGGACATTCCCAGCCACACTCCCCCTCTGGACAATTGCGTTAGGCTTCCCCATAAGTGTCTATTTGCAAAATGTAGCTTAGGCCTACATGTAGGCTATTTCTGCTTAAAGGCTACATAGCGGTTCTGTTTTAATTTTTTTTTTGTTTGTTTGTTTGAGAGTTGTAGCCTACTTTCTTTGAGAGCAAATATTAACCGGAGTTTTTACGCAAACCTGGGCTGATTCTGATTCTGAGTTTGCTTGTGAGCAATGTGACGATTCCGCCCGTAGTTCTGCTAAGTTTGTCCTACAAGAGTTGCTGTAATACGTCATCATATGTCGACATTGCCACCCTCAAACGTGATGCTTTTGTTGTTGTTGTCCTGTTTCTAGTTTTGTAGAATTGTGCCAGAGCCCCTATTAGACATTCTCTAATTGTGCTTTCCTCAGTCAGGTTTTACAGAACAAACAATGACGACGCGTTTAGACAAATTCGAGGAGCCCTTAAAAACAGACCTTGAGGAGTTGTTGAATCGATTTCAACGGACAGACTCTGTAAGATACGAGGACTTCTCAGCCATTTGGAGAGACATGAACTTCGGTGGAATATTTCTGTGAGGATATTTAAGTTTATGTTTTGTTTACGTTAATCGTATAATTTATTTGTAGGCCGAACTCCCTGGCTGGCTAATTAAAGCTGGTTACGATATTAGTACTCAGTTACTGTAGGCTACTTAATTTCTAACATTAGGCTATGTGTTGATCGTAGCAAGAGAGCTCATTGCTGTGTTGGTTAATCAATTTCAGGGGGTGAAATCAGGCCCTGTATAATGTCTACGCTGGCTAACCATTGATTTTGCTTGCGCATTTCAACAGTGGAATCAAGAATCTGAAAGAGAAGAATGAATTCAGCCGCATGGCATTGACTGCGGCTACCGCTTACCTCTTACCGCCCTACGCCTTTCAAGTCCGAGTTGGCGGAGTTTATATTCTCTACGGTCTTTATCATTCACAGAGCAGCTTCCCAAAGCAGAAGGTACACCGACACACATACTGGAGTGACTTTTGATATATTTTTAAGTTATAAATGGCAATACCAAATTACAACATTTTTGTATATTATCGCAGGACATACAGGCTAGCAGCTTTTTTCAGCCTATTTATCTACAGAACTGTCTAATAGATCCATTTCCGAGTAAACACGTCTGCCATTCTTGACTAAGACCAATCTTTATTTTGACCCGTGATGTAAGTGTATGAGTGTATCTCTTCTGACGCAGATCCGTCTGGCCTTGAAAGACTGGGAGGATGTCCAAGCATTCACTCAAGACGCCATGGGCTCTCAGCACTATGATGTGGTGTACATCTTGCACAAACTGCTGGGCGCAAAAGCCTTTCACTTCACCGCCATGCCTGTTCCGGTAGGACTGCACACAAAGTATTAAAGATGTTAAAGAAGTACTTAAGAAGAAAGTAGGGCCTAGTAATGTCAGGGCATCATGCATGGCCACTATGTAGCTACTCTCTGTTGGAGAATTCTCTTGTGGGAATGTTTCTTTAATCTTCTATTATTTCCTGGATGTTTCTGTATCTGTGTACACACTAACTATATATATATTGTTGTGTGTGTGATGACGTGTGTAGATTTACATGTAATGAATGGAGGATTCTGTGTATTATAGCCTAGTGCTTTTTTTTCTTCTTACTCTCAACAGCTGGTATTTGTAAAAGATAAGAAGCAACGTGGGACGACGAACGCTGAGGTTGCCGCTAAACCAGCATCTCGACCTCAGAAGCTTGTCACAACGCAAATGTTGGAGGTACTTGGGTCTGGGGGGGGGTTTACTGTACATTGAATGAAGAAGTGGAACAAAACACACTTGTGCAGCTGTACTAGCCAACAATGTAAGACTATTTGACAGCTAACTGGAGTTTGCCTGTCTCTTGAAATCTTCAGTAGAGAAGAGCTTTGTATGGTATGTTGTTGAGAGGCTTACAAAGAAGTGATGCTGTCGGTACAACAGAAAATGAGTTCTGTTGACTTACTTACTACACGTGAGTGTGCCCTTGCCATGGGTATTTAAGGTTGTGTGCCTTTGCTTTTGTCATGTGCATCAAGGTCATTTGTTTGTGAGATTGACGTCATATCCTATGCCTCTGTCAACAGTCCTAGCAGCCATAGCTGATAAGTCACGACGGGTGGAAAAGTCCAGCTTCAGAAAGTAAAAGTCCCGTTATGTATTGCTTCTACCTAATGAGTGGTTGGCACAGATATGTGGTAGGACTTCTATGTTCACATCGGAAGTCTGATTTTTTTTTTGCTCAGATAAATTTTTTTTGTTTTGTTTTGCTGTTCACATTACCTTACAAAATGTGGCCTATATCAGATTCCAGTGTGAACTGTTTGCGGCTCCAAACTGACCCACATGCTGCAGCACAAAAGAGCAATAGCAATAACATCAGCTTACTCCCGCCGGCAGATGATTATGAGACATGTCAATGTAGATTGACGCAAAAGTTGCATCAAATCTGCATTGGTTGTTCGCACTGATCTGATGTGCAGATTTATCATTGTTTACTTCATTATCATTGTGCACAGGAATATGTTTTATAATGGTTATTTCCCTAACTGCTTCAGGATGATTCTATAGTTTTTGTTATCTTCCTGCAGTTCCTGCCATACATGCAAATCCAGAATCTGATGCTTCTACTCAGAATTTAACACCTAGTGAGTGTGCTGCACAGGGTCTGTGGGTGCAGAGCTGTTTGTGTGTGTGTGTGTGTGTGTGTATGTGTTTGGGTGCTTCACAGGGTTGTCTTGACACAAAGTGATGGAGTGTGTGATTGTGTTTCATTTCACTGGAATTGAGCTGTGTGTGGGGAAGAGGTCCTTTTAGTTGCACTGATGAAACTGTGGAGGAGAGTGGTGTCTAGAAAACAAGCTTTTGTACTAGCCTCACCTCTGAATGCCTTAGTGACACTGACAACAGGTGTGAATGGCTATTTTGACTTGGTGATCTGAACTGTTCCCATCTCTGCACAGGAGGTGGCTAACATTCACCAGCACTACAAGCAGCTGAAGGAATCGGTGGTTGTCCAAAACCCAGAATCCAATCTCAACCTGCTCCGCCAGAACCTGGTTCCAAAACTGTTCAATTCCGTGATGTCCTACAGCACGTGGCAGAAGATTCACATGGTATGATTTGTCCCCTGAGAAAAGGAAAATGTTTTTGTTTTTTTTTTCAGTTAAAATTGTGTCATGGTATGATTTTTCCCCTGGAAAAAGGAAAATGTATTTTTGTTTTTCAGTGAAAACTGTGACATTACATTTGAATTTGTGTAAACAGCGTGGTCTGCTTTTTGGGTTTTGTCTCAAATGTTCCATCTATGTTCCAGCCTGCCTGTATTACCACATGCTGTGTGCCACTGGGCGTTGGCATGGACATTATATTGTATGGGTGGCAATGCTGTTAACAACGCTCTTGTGTTTGTAGTTGTGTTTATTTGTGATGCATGATGGACATTCTGCTGACCATCCAATACAATGTTGCAGGACGGTAGAAAAGAGGCCAGTGAACTGAACCTTGAAGAGCCCTCCACAAGTTCCAGCAGCTTTGACCCGCGTCAGGAGGTGAGGGATCAGCAGCAGGGCTGCATAATCAGCTGGAGCTCCGTTGACTGTGGCACCATAGTGCTGAGGTGCCATCCTCCCCAAGCAGCAGCCTCTTCTCATGGGCCTCTTTCTCTCTCTTGTGTCTCCCTCTCCTCCAGAGCTCCAGGAGAGCAAACCTCCTCGCCGCCATCAAGGCGCGCTCGTACGGCCAGGTGGTGGAGGTGCGTGTTAAACTGCTTCATTTGGTCATGGCATCTCATGAATGTGTTTATTTGTTATTTTTTATTTGCGTATTTTCCTGTGTTTTATGTATTTTTTCATTCTGCCTCTGCACTCCATTGCTGTTGGGTGGACGGGTCTCTCCTCTACCAGGCGGCCAAGTCTCGGCGCCACAGACAGGCGGAGCTGAGCTCGGCAGCGGAGGCGGGCCCACGCGAAGAGCGGGGGTTTGGACAGGAGCCGGGCGCCAAGCCTGTGCCCGTTCCGCGGCGTAGACAGCGATTCACCAACTCGCTGAGATACCGCACTCTACGACGTCTCTACGAAAATGGCAAGCACACGCGTTGACACAAGCTCAATTCTATATCGGGGTGTCTCCATCTTGACACGCCGGCCCTCAGTTGCCGTGGAAGTGCAGTTACTGACGTGTTCTCTGTCCCAACAGGAGGCATCCCAGAGGAGTTCCTCAAGTGCACCAAGCTGTGGAAACTGAGCAAGGCTGACGGCGACGGTAAGCATAGCACGGACAGTACCGTATATGGGCCAATCGGCATGATAGAATGCGTTAACAAAGGGGTTAAGAAATTGAGTATTTCGATTTTTTGGCGATTGAGCGGTAATATCGGCAACCTTTTGCCAGAATTGTAAGTCGTGATTATTCTCAGAAGAAGAAAAAAAGTTTTGAACGATCAGCTAATGCGTGCTCGTTTTCTTGGCCTTCTCCAGAGACAACCGAGAGGGTCGCGAAGCGCTTCACCTGGTGATGCGACCATGAAATATGCTGATTGTCTGACCTGGACCAGCTGCGCTACTTGGACCTTGGATGCCTGTCTTTTTTAGGCACACACTATGACACAATAATGATGGCTGGTCCTTTATCAGATCCTATGTTGTGGGTGTTGGGCGTGATGGACAGTGGTTCACCCCCACATAAACATTTGCAAGTTCTGTAAGTTCTTTGCTGCCATGGTCATTGCTGAGAGGATAGATTGTTATGGCCAGAAGGATGGGTGTTTGTGTCTAGTTGTTGGTTAACATAATGGAAGAGCATGCATGCTCTCTAGCATAGCCAACTGTTGACCGTTTTCGTTGCAGTTTTAAATAAGTTCTACTCAAGTTTAAGATATACCAAGGTCAACTTTAAAGCATTGATGCTGGCAAATGAGTGTTAACCATCCAGTGTTAACAAGAGATGTATGTGTGAGTTGCCATTTGACAGCCAAAATAATATGTTTATGCTGCATATGCTGCACACGTAGCTTTGAGTATGTGGTGTCATGTCATACAAATGTGCAATAAATGTTAAATGTTATTTTTTTACCATAAATTTGGACCTTTGAGTTTATTTGTGTTGGTGGGGATGGGGATGGTCTTATTTCTTTAAGAGTGACATCCTACCTATGTCGAAGTGGCTCACTTATTGATCTTCAGATTAAGCTGTCAATGTGAATCAATATCACATCCCTTCTTTACAACGCAGACAATTAAAGCTATGCCATGTACCGCTCAATGCCAAGGCTCCTCAAAGCCGTCCATTAGACTATTAGGCTACCCAGAGAAATCAGCCTGAAGTGGATTGTCCTCCTTTCTTTGATTCTACGCAGAAATTATATCATCTATTACAGGTATGGTCAACTATTCTTGTAAATTACAGTCCCGGTGTGTGGAGTTGTCTATAAAATGTAACCATTTCACACTCTTCAAAGACATTGATTTTGACAATGAGGTTATCTTTGTTTGAAACATAATTGTTACGGACGAAATGTTTGAGGGACAAGGGGTTGATCTGTAGTTCCCTGCAAATTGCCCTTAGGCTCTGGGAGATGACAGGACAGTCTCGCAGTTGGCGGCGGATGCACCGAGATCCGAAGTATCCTATAGCCTGTTGTGGAGGGACCGTGCTGGAGAGTTCACAGAATAGAGCTCCAGAGAAGCTGCAAGAAGGTGAACCCCAGAGAGCAGGGTGAATATCCATAGCCTTTCTCATTAGCTTTTTTTTGTCCTTCGGGGCCCCCAAAGACCCCAATGACAAGGATGCTTTTAATTTAGAATTTGTGCGGAAGGAACGCCAGTTGCAGTTTGATATAGGTAAGTTTTCCTAGAAGCAATTCTTTCTCTTTGAATAATCAATAATGTATGGGAAAATGAATGTGGCATAGTCATGACTAGCAAATACGACCTTCAAAATTAATTTAGGAAAACATTAGACTGAAATGTTTGTTGGTAGGCTACTCTATGTTTTACACTTTAACACTGGGATGCGCTTCACCGTGCGCCGATTTCGGGAACGCGCAGCGCGTCATAGGGATGTCCGCGTCTCCCGTGATCGCGATACAGCAAAAAAGGGTGGTGGGGGTGGAGAGAATCCCAACCGTACATCAGTGGCGCCTTGATGATCTGGTGCTGAAGCGAAGAGGAAAACGGAGCGGAAGACGGGCTTGATGCAACGCTGTCCGCGTTTAGCTCAGCGGACCAAATTAGATGCGATGTGAGCTGACAGAAAGGCCCTTAAAGACGCGACCGCTGCTGACTGTAGCTTCCCTCAAAACCCGAATAGAAGCCGTGTCGCTGGACTAAACCGATTCAGCCATGGCCGCTGATAGTGAGTATCCTCGTTGGATTCTGATATCGATTGTCCAGAGATAAAGATGTGCAAATATCTTCAGCACCCCACCCCCATCTTCCACAGCCGTTCTTGATGTTGCAGGGACCATATAGCTAGGCTACGCAGTAATAAAGATAAAGCAATGCGTTCCATCTTTGTATGACTGCGCATACAGTTGTATCTCTCTAAGTAATTTTGCTGCCTTGTGTATGGGTTGTGCTAACTGTGTGATAAATAGTGTTTAATACATGTTTAGGAATGACGGTATCAGTCATCATTACTCCCTCCAAACTATCCACAATACGCGTGGCTACCGTGTTTGTGTCGAGGTTTTCATACAGGTCCATTAGGCTACCTCCCAACTCACGTCTCACATTATTTGTTTATTTTGATTGAGGGGGCGACTCATTTGAAGGCCATTTGCTTTTGAGGAGGGTTTTCAGTTTCTTTCAGGCCAGGGCCAGGCCCGTTGAAGCTTTGCACTTTTTTGGCTCCTTTATCCAAGAACAACCCCAATTGAATCACACCTCACAAATCTCAGACTAGGTTCAGTCTTAAATTATATTTACACTCTGTTAGGTAGTGATGGTTATTTCTTACACCAAGCCAAGAACCTTTAAAACAGCAGGCTCTAATTTTTTAGATGGTGGGACATGCAGAAAATGAATCAGCATATACCGTGGGTGGCAGGATTAGTTTAACCTGTCAAGAGTCACAGCCATGCCTTTTAGGAAGAGTCTGTGACATTCCCTTGATGCATCAGACTCACACCCAGTCCCGTGTCAACAAGCCTCTCACTAATGTCTTTTGCTGTGGAGGGACTCTATTTGTATGGTCCTGTTCTCATTTAGGCCACTGTTTTATTATCATTAACCTGGTCCCAGACATTAGACTTGATTCCTTACTCTTACAGATTCCTAGCATGGGCGGTATGAGATTTTAAGATTTGAATGCCATTTTAAGGCATATTCAAACAAAAATGCTGTGTGAAACAGATACGTTTAGTTTAGCTTCTGTTTCAACTGTGTTACCGGGACATTCTAAAGGGCCAGATATGACCAGAGGCATAAACATGTCTGCTCTTGCAATAACACGCACAGCAGGAAGAACAGAGACACCTGCTACATGTTACAGTTGAGGAGGCATCATATCGCGATTCCTGTCTGAATAATAGTCTGTGTTTTTCTGCTTGTGTGTGTGCATCTCTCTGTGTGTGTTGGAGAGAGTGTGACTCATGGTGTGGGCTAAAGAGAGGTCAAGGTGAGGTCATGAGACAACACTGTCCACAAGCACCGAGCTCAGCCTTCAGTTAGATCTGTGTTGCAAGGGCTTCATTTGGACAACCTCTAGTGGTCAGTGTGGTATGTGGACAAGTCACAGGGATATCATGGCTGATGAGAAGCTACTCCATGCACTGTAGCTCTCATACTTTACTTGTGGTCATAACTGAACTGAACTGACAAAATCTTTTCTATACCCACCACATCTCTACATTTTAAAGCAATGTGACCCTTGTGCCACAGAGAGGATATAGCAATGTGCCTGAAATCAGGTGGAAGGGAAGTTCAAGAAAATTCTAGAAGTGTAGTGAGTGGTCTACAGTAAGTGACGACATGACGCTGTACTTCCCCTGGGCAATGCAGTCCACATGTGTTTGCACAAGTCACGAGTAGCCCAGGGCAAGAATCCTTTAACACTGGTTATTTGCCATGGAGATGGAGGAAATGGTAACTGTGTGTGCCATGTAACAAAACAATGGCAAAAGTACACACAGTAATGTTATGATTATGATTGTGAGGGACTGTGGCTCTGGCCACATGTGTGTGTAGACAGAGTGAAGCCCGCAGGTGGGGTGCACAGTATGTCCCCTGCAGTGCAGTCTGGTGCCCAGGGTTGGTCCTCAGGCACACACATCATGTGTCAATTTGGCAGACAGAAAATAACTAGGTTTTGTTCTGTATGCCTGCTGTGTGTGTCTGTGTCTGTGTCTGTGTGTGTCTGTCTGTGTCTGTGTCTGTGTGTGTGTGTGTGTGTGTGTGTGTGTGTGTGTGTGAGAGAGAGAGAGATAGAGACAAATTCACTCATTTGTATGTGTGTGGGATAGGGAAATAAGTGGAAGTGTTTATGGGACAGCAGAGTAGCAAAGAGTGTGTGTGTGTGTGTTTGTTAAGAAAGAGAAATGGAGACTATTTGTGGGTGGAATAATATCATTTAACTCCCAACATACTGGCAGAAATTCACCTGTTACAGCCAGGATTGCATTCAGGCTACAGCATTGACTAAAGTATATGATTATGGTATCATCTACTGTAGCACATACACAACGGGTCAATTATTTTCAATAGCAATAAAATGCGGCATGTTGTTTTGAGTGTGATTAGTATGCCTGGTGTGGTAGTTATTGAGGTAGTGTAGAATTTTCTCACCTCGTAAATGTTCCTAGTTTTTCTTGAGAGTTGTCTCATGCTTCCTGTCCCTGGTGATGCATGACTGGTTTCAGTGGTCATGAAGCCAATTATTGTGGTAGTAAAGGCCTTTATTGAGTGCTTCAGATCTTGTTTGCGATATTAGATGTTTTATATCTGTTTTTCTATAAGGAGATACCATTTACCATATCATGGAGTTATTTATGGTCGTTGCTGGTACTTACATGCTGTACCGATTTGCTAGGCACCTCAGATGAAAGTGTCGGCTAAGTGAACGTGACAGTGTGTGACACCGCTGCTCGAAGCTGGAGGTGTTTGCCGTTGCGTGAGGGTGTAGAGGAGAGCGAGGCGAGATGAGAAGAGCTTGTCTGGGCTGTGTGAGTGAGCGCTTGAGTGGAGGTTAGGCAGTGGCCACGACCAGGGGGCAAATCAAGGCCATCAGGAGCTGCAGGTTGTCATCACCCCCCACCCCCAGCCTATACTCCTGTAGCGGAGCAGGGTTTACCCCTGAGGGGGAGATGAGGGATCCGTCTCCCACAGGATGGGAGGTCCGGTCTGGGCCCAGCGGGAGAGGAAGTGCCCCCGGAGACTGGAAGAGCTCCGAGCCAACT
>NC_085013.1:11770016-11777516 GCF_963854185.1 Sardina pilchardus
TATCTGGAGTCGTTAATGTGCGCTGCCATTTTACCCTCCTCTTATCTGGCTTGTGCTTTTGTTCCTCAGTGGGTTTTTATGCCCTTCCTTCCTTCCTCTCATGACTAAGCGGTGAGGTGTTATTTTGCCAGTAAGGGCTCCCCTCGGAAATCTAGTCGGCATCACTTAACTGAAAACTTTTTATGCTGAATACTCCATGTGCCATAGTCCTAAATTTGTTGAAATTGTATAAGAGAGAGCGAGAGACAGAGAGAGAGAGAGATAGAGATAGAAGAGAAGACAATTAGGAGTCCTTATGTAAACATGTGTGTGTGTTTGTGTGTATGAGTGTGTGTAGTGTGTGCGTGATGTGTGACATGTATAGTGTGTGTCAGGGAGTGTGTTTGCTGCTCCGGTATTTCCAGGTCGGGCAGTTCCTTTAGCAAACAGTCCACTTTGTGTAGCTCAGAGCAGTTCCAGCTAGCACTCAGCTTTTCTGTTTGATATGACGACAGGAAGAGCACAGGAGCACAGACTTAGCTACGGTCTGTCTACGTGCCGTCCATCCGCTGTCTGGATCTGCTCTTGTACCTGAGCTTCTCTCTCTGGAGTGACCTTGGGTTTGTCAAGGAGATGATGGCAGGCTTGTAGTCACATTCTTCCTCCTCCTCCTCCTGTTCCTCCTCCTGTTCCTGCTCCTACTGCTCCTTATTCTGCTCCTCCTGCTCCCCTTGTTCCTCCTCTTCCACTTCCTCTTCACCCTGAAGTGACGTCGGGTCGCCATGACGTCCTCCTGGGGCCCCAGCTTCCAGGCCTTCTCGGCGCGGCTGGCCGAGATGTCGGAGGCGTTCTCCGCCAGCCTCCTCAGCCTGCGCCAGCCCGCGCCCGCCGAACCGCCGCCAGAGCCGGGCCAGAAGAACCCCTCGGAACCCGCCGCAGGCTCTGGCTCGGACAACGATGACAATGACAACGACAACGACAACGGAAACAGCATTGATGCCAAAGGAGACCCCGATAAGGAGGTGGAGGCTCCAGGGGCCACAGGGGACAGGCTGCAGGCCCTACAGGCCGAGTTGGCACGCAGGGGCCTGGGCGGCGGGCCTCCTTCGCCTGACCCTTTGCCTGACCAGCTGTCCATCATAGCGGAGGAGAGGGAGGACCTGGAGAGCCAGAGGAGCATGGCCAACTCCCGCTGCTCGGACGCGCGCTCGGCTGGTAAGAACTTTACTGAGGGTCGGCGGAGGTGTGGTGTGTGTGGCTGGAAGTACCTGATAGAGTCTGGTCAGATCTGGTGGTGTTCAGCCTTTTTGGGATTAGATTTGGAGTCCAGTGGGCTCCCGGGATGTTTCGGGTGATCGCTGTGCTTTCAGTCAGGAATGTACAGTAATTCTGCAAAAATATGAAATTCTGTGATGTCACAAATGAAACCTAAAGCCCAATTCACACCAAAGATTCCCAACGAGACGAGACCTAGTTGCAGCGGTCGCAAGCCGTCTCAGAGCATTCAACATGTTCAGTCGCAGTTGAAAGGTTTTAGAACATCGTAGCTCGTCTCGTCTCGTCTCATCGCGAATCTTTGGTCTGAACCCTACTTAAGTCTCCACCCTCTATCTCCACATTGCTATGTGTGGACAAACATGCAGTCATGGTAGTATTGATATTGAGAAATTGTTATGCTCTTGAATAGTCTATGGTAAGGTTTATTGAAATAGTAAGTAAAGAAAAAAAACCTTCAGACGTCTGAGAAAGGGCTGACAGGTTGTGTATTAAATGTTTGGGAGCAAAATGTTGGTTGTAGTGGACTTTTTTCTTTACTTACTACTTTGCTTTAAGTCCAGCTCCCATTTTTAATTTGGGATCTGCGTGCTTTGACTGCACTTTCAAGGTTTATTGAAATGTCTTGGGTCTGACGAGGTTGTTGAGTCTGGAGAGGCGCGGTTAGCTTCTCTGACATCTTGAGATAATGATAGCTTCATTGCCCTAGCCAGGCTTACAACTGGGATGACATAATCGAGTCAAGTTGCCTGTTGCGTCGTATTGGCTGCTCATTCTGAAACTTTGGAGAGACTCCTACGCGCGACCCCCTTCACCTTGTCTGTGAGCGCAGCGTTGTTGTAGGCAGCGTGTTCTGCCGCGCTGGGCTGTGTTCCCATCCGCCTCCAGTGAGAACCCTCTGAGTTCAGCTACTCTCAGCAGTCATTAGTCAGCCCGGCGAGGTGTCGATACTCCCACCTCTCCTCATGAGTTTTAGCACACAGTGATACGCACGCAAACACATGCGCACATAAACAAACAGCGGCTGATGCGCACACACACACACACACATACAGTACACACACATACATGCACACACACACACACACACATACAGTACATGCAAACACACACTCGCACACACGTACACACACACATACAAGTACATGCACGCACACACACACACACACACACACACACACACACACACACACACACACACACACACACAAGCACAACCACAGTCTGAGTTGCTCACACAATAGCAGGAGGTGTGTGTGTGTGTGTGTGTGTCAGTAGGGACTAGAAAGTAAACAGTGGAATGTTTGTTTTGGTCTGTCTCTCTGGGGTTTTAATGAGTAAGCTGATATGCAAGGCGGAGCAAGTAGCCGCCTTCAGAAAACACACACACACACACACACACACACACAAAGATGCAGATTATTATGCGGAAGCACACACACATGCACAGGTGGCTTACCAGACACTCACACACACTGAGTGTTGTGTGTGCTCAGAACCTGATTATTATTCAGCCCCACACACATGCGGGTGCACAAACATTGCTTGTTGGACAAACAGAAAACAACACACACACACACACACACACACACACACACACACACACACACACACACACACACACACACACACACACACACACACACACACACACAGAGTTCTATTTGATTGCTTGGTTCATCAATCTTGAGAGCTCCCTGTTCTTAGCGGTGTGCTTCTGAAGAGGCCATCTGAAGGAGATACTCTCTGTATTTCATCTTCTAAAGCAAACACACACACACTCACTCACTCACACACACACACACACACACACAGGTTTTGCAGTGCTGAGAGTGCTCACGATGAATCCTCAACATGTTTGTGTTTCCAGATATGGTCTGACACACGTGTTCATTCCCCCGAGACCTCGGTATAAAAATATTGTTCCCTCTCCAGCTCTCTGTGGTCATGATGGACCGGGCCGTGTGCTCCCATCCAGCTACAGTATCCCCGGTGGCTCAGGTGCACAAGGAGGGGGGGGGGGGGGGGGTCGGTGCAGAAGTCTCCCAAGACAACCCAACAGAGAGCACAAGTGCTTCTAGGCAGAGGAGAGGAGAGGAGAGCTGAAGGAGTGGTGGAGAGCTATCACTGAAGCAGAGCTGGCCTGGCACAGGGGATCTGGGTCACATGAAAGGGAAAGGCAACCTTGTGCGCAGGGACTGCTGAATGGAAGCCATGCGATATTTATTTTTAGATGATTAGCCTTATTTTGTTAGCCGGCGAGGAAGAGAAGAGTGTGTTTTGACGCTTTTAGACTCTGGGTGTTTCTCTCTCTCTCTCTCTCTCTCTCTCTATCTCTCTCTCTCTCTCTCTCTCTGTCTCTCTCTCTGTCTCTCTCACTTTCTCCAGCTGGAGCAGTGGCTCCCTTGCCAGCCAAGTGGCAGAGTGCTGAGAGGGAGAGAGAGTGTGTGTGTGTGTGGTGGGGTGTGTGTGTGTGTGTCAGGCTGTGTATTGAGATAGTAGCAGGTGCAGGTCTTTACGTTGCTCTGAGGGTGGTGTGTGTAGTGTGTGAGATTACGATAGTAGGTGGGGTCTTAATGTTACCCAACAATGATGTCTCTGTGTAAGTGCATTAAACCAAGAAAATACAACCTTAAAGCTATGTGTATGTATCCGGCGTGTCTGTGTGTCTGTGTCTGTTTGTGTGTGTGTGTGTGTGTGTGTGTGTGTGTGTGTCAGAGGGCGATGAGTTCCAGCAATCAATCATCTGCAAAAACAGCCCCCTCTGCCCAGTGTTAAGGCTGCCATGGCAACAGATCATTTCTGAGGCACATTGTGTACATTGAGAAAAAAAACCTCCTGAAGGGGTAAAGCAGTGGTTTCCATGGCAATCTCTGAAGCCATGCAGTGCGTCTTGGGCTAATTCGACTCGTATGAAAGAGACACGAAAGGGATGATTCAATCCTCCTCGTTGTAACCAACACCCAAGAATGAACAGGAAGAATGAAAGGAAGACTGATAAGCAGGCATTTAAAGATCCGTATTCCGTAGCCCTGCTTTGGGTCTCATTAATGTCCCTTATGTCTCTGGTTTTGAACATGCTGAAATATATAGTATTGACATGCAGTTCATTCATACCTACAGTATATGCTCATTTTTAGTGTTTGGGGGACTTTTATTTTGGTGTCTCCTCCTTCAGACACTGGCCATTACATCTGTCACTGTCAAGGGGACTCCCAAAGGCAAGGAATTGTGAACTGAGAGAGTCTTGTGCATTACGAGACCTAGCTGTGTTGTGAGGGCTTGGAGTGAGGTCCTCTTGGAATCTCTGATTATCAGAGTGTTTGGATGATGTTTAGTTCAGATTGCTGTCACCGTATATTTCTGTTTCTTGCTCTTCTACTAGATCCTTTCAGTAATCTTACAGCTCAACAATCAGTCTTCTCCAGATCTACTTCGTTCTGTATCTGCCTCTCTTTCTGAGGCTGTGGTTTCAATCCTGCATCAGTTTCTTCTTTCCATATAACAGAACCCAGCTTACCCCAGCTACAGCTATCTTGTGTGGTGCACTCCCTCGTGGCCAATGCTAACACACTTCCATACACTGGTATACACTTTCACTCTCTGACTGAATGACTCTTCTCAAAATAGTCTCTCTACTTTACATAGCCTGTCTGCATTACACACTCTCATACATCATGTAAATGCACTTTAGAGTCTTAACCACCTCTGTATCAACCACTGTGGTCGCAAATGTTGTGATACCACTGTGTTGACCACTCTCCTAATCTTCCTCTTAATTTTCTCCAGGGATACAGTATTGCCTGACATCATTTGTTTGCCTCTCTCTTCTCTCTCTTCTCTCTGCCTTTCTCTTGCATTCTTCTCTCCCTTCTCTTCTTGTCTGGTCCACTTCTCCCCAAATCTTCCTTGCCACTAATTCATCCTCTATCCCTCCCCTGTGCTCTCTGTGTTAACACACATCATTCTGGATGTGTGTATGCATACTTATTGGCGCGCATGTGTGTGTGTGTGTGTGTGTGTGTGGATGTTGCCCGTGTGTGAGCAGTGAACAGCTTTGGCGATGATGGGGAGCAGTCGAGCTCGTCGGACAGCGAGGACGACGTGGCGAAGCAGTTCGAGATTTCCGTTTCGCGGTCGCAGAGCTTCCGCTCGGGTGCCCAAGAGGCGGGCAGCGCGCAGGGAGCGCCAGGCCGCCAGCACAAGTTCACCCGCCTGCTATCCGACCAGGAAGAGGGCACCACTGAACCCTCAGACTGTGAGGGTATGCACTGACACAAACTACACACACACACACACACACACCCACACACACACACACACACACATGCATACACTAACCTAGAGCACAAGCATTCACAAATATGTATGCACACAGACATATCCCAACACACACACATACAATGACAAGTCTTATACAAAAACAAACACATTCATAATCACAATAGCATGTAAACACTTACATGAGCTCACAGAGATTATTATATTCGCACAGATCAACTATAATGAAATTGCCCACAGAGATGCATTCACAGAGGAAGTACATACAGTACACTTTAGCCTAGATATATTTGTTTGTTTACGCGTAGGCAGTAGCATCTATGTAGTATACCCTCACAAACATAGTCTCGCCTCAGAATGACTTTTAGCACTTACTGTAAACAACACGTAAATACTCTTAATCAAACCTAATCTTATTAATCCATCCCTCATGAACCTACTGGCCCCGGAACCCCCCCGTGTAAATAACACGACAGAGCTAGCAGATTAGCGTTCCGGATCGGCTCAGATTAAGCCCACAGATTGGGCTCTTACTGTTCACAACTGGAGATTGAGTGAGTGAGCCCTGTCCAGATGTTTCATTAGGGACGCCCAGTCTACACTCCCAGATGTGTTGTGGTGTGGCGGAGGGGAAATTAGTGGAGATTTACCCCGTCAGCGGAGGTCTTGGGCCCATGTGTTGTGTGAGAGATGAGTGGCCAGCACTCATTTGTTACTAAAGGTCATTTTTGTCTTCTCAGAAGCATAAGCTGCCCACTTGCAAAACCAAGTGGATAGGAAAGAATGTCACTTACCAGTAAGGTATATTCAGAGAGATCAATCCCTCCACAAAGTATTTTTACTCAGATATTTTTATTCCGAGGGAAACTATTTAATTCATGGTCATGTCATTTTTAATCATATAGTCATTGTGATGATGTGTTATATCTCCCATGCTGAGCTCAAATGTAGAACATAATGTGCATGTCAAGTTTTGTGTGGGATTTGACCCTGAGGTAATGTTTGTGTTCCGTTAGCACTAAAATACTCAATTAGTTTAGGACCCCCCTCCTAACCCAATCAGGTCGCTTTGTAGGATTCTTCAAGTGAATTTGGTCCTCTCCTCCTGCTGGTTCGATCTCCATCACTTGAACCTAATGAGTCGCCGTGCCCTGTTGCCACGGCTGAGCGTCCCGGCAGTTGCCACGGCAACAGTCCGATTCTGCACTCGGCAGAATCTAATTGGCGGCTGTGGTCGAGCGGAACACGCTGTTCCTTCAAAAGCCTGTCAATCACAGCAAATGAGGGCCTTTCAAAAGCTGCGTGGAGCAGCTCAATGTTAAGTGCAGTCGGATCTGTCAAAGGCTGAATGAAACAGTCAGGTATATGGGCTAAAGGCCCACATTATATGCACAGTGTGACGCATAGTGCTTTTGAGTTCATGTGTGCCGGGTGCACATTTGGTCTATTATTACAAGAGGAGGGGGAGATGCACAATAGCGTGGCCCCATTTGGAGTGTGACTGTAACGCAGAGTATTTGAAGCTGTTGTGAGGCTTGTGAGAGCATATGTCTATCTCTATGTTGGCTGTATACATATGGTATGTACAGTATGTAACTGTCATTTGTATGCATGAGTCATCTATATGAATCAATATGAATCATTTGTTGCTGTGTGTATGTGTGTGTATGTGTGAGTGTGTGTGTATTTATGATTCTGTGGCTTGTGTGAGTGTGTAAACTCTTTTTCTCTCCAAACGTCTCCGACCCCCAGACATGGACGCCGTGAGCCATGGCAGTTTCCGGGACCCGCTGACCTCCAGGCCTGTGTCCCGCTCAGGGGCCGAGGACAAGCGGCCCATCCGCGACCCCCTCCACGCCTGCGGGGACGGAGACAGAGACTCCCTGGGCTCCCAGGAGCCGGCGGAGACACGGGAGGAGACCGTCACCCCCACGCCCGCGCCCACCCCCAGGGAGAGGGGCGGCA
>NC_085013.1:11780016-11840016 GCF_963854185.1 Sardina pilchardus
TTCTCAGTCTACTTTTATGTCCTCTTATACGTTAATTACACAGTTTATTTATTTTCTTTAACCCCTGACGTGTACATGTAATTGAGCTTTGGCAATAATGTTGATGAAACTTTCATGCCAATAAAGCTTTATTGAATTGAACTGAATTGAATCGAGAGAGAGAGAGACAGAGAGAAGGAGAGAGAGACAGAGAGCAAGAGCATGAAGAAATGCACATGTAACAAACATGTAGTGCATGTAGTGCAGAGAGAGAGAGGGAGAGAGAGAGATTGAGAGAGGGAGGGAGGGAGAGAGAGAGAGGGGGAGAGTGGTGGTGATGGAGTGAGAGAAAGGGAGGGGGAGAGCTGTCGGTGTAAATGGAACGGAAGAGGTGGTGCGCCTTTTGAATCAATAATGAGTGTGTGAGTGTGTTTTATGAATTGACGGTGTGTAGATAAGAGCTGCTCGCGAGTGGATCTGCTCTCTCGAAGATCGTAACTGGAATAAGGACTCCCTCACTTCCCTTGGTTCATCTTCGTGTATTCTTTATCTCTTTCTTTTCACACCATCTCTCTATCTCTCTTCCTTTTTTCATCTTTCTGTGTAATTTCCTGTTTCTGTTCTATTCTGCCCTCACACGCTGGTAGAATTGCTGCCAATTACTCCACAGTTCTATGAATGCGAATGCGAGGAAGATAAGTGGATCGTGCTGCTAATGTTAGCTATGCATGCCGAGCCATTGAACTCCACTACTTTGTAATTATGACTTAGCAAGGACCTTCTGAGAAACCGCAGCACGGTATTGCCCCTGCTCTATCTGATCCTGCTCTCTTCCCCTTTCTCTCTCTCTATCTCTTACTTTCTTCTGTCTTTCTCTCGCGCGCACACACACACGCACACACGCGCACGTGCACACACACACACACACATGCGCACACACATACACACACACACCACACACACACACACACACACGCACACACACACACACATACACACACACACACACACACACACACACACACACACACACACACACACACATTTACTCTCTGTGCTTGCCCTCCCCTGCAGAACGCTGGCTCTCAGCAGAGTCTCTCGGCCGTGTCCCAGAGCGACAGCGCCTCGTCCAGCCAGTCTCTGGCCCACGGCGGGGCCCCGGAGCTGCTGGTGGGTCTGGCCTACAACCCCACCACCGGACGCCTGGCCGTGGAGCTCATCAAGGGCAGCCACTTCCGCAACCTGGCCCTCAACCGCCCACCTGGTGAGACGCCCACACACGAACACATGCACACACACACACTCATACACACACACACAGACTAGATTTTAGTAATGCATTTTAGTAATATATGGAGGAAATTAATCACAATGTAAACTGCTGAATCGAAACCCCTACACACACACACACACACACACACTAGATTTTAGTAATGCGTTTAACACAGAGACACAAGCACACATACACACAGAAACAGAGAGCACACAAGCACATACAGTACACTCACGAATCTCACGAGCACATGCTCAACCCACACATGCCCTTATAAAGACTCCCATGAACAAGCACATGTACAAGGTGCACTCCTACATACCTATAGATGTTGCACACCTACTTATCTTCCCACACTCACACAAAGAACATGTAAAGTTGGACTGAATCAAATGTAATGATAATTGTGTGGTAATACAGATGAGAATGAGAGTTGGCAATTGAGATGTTTGGGGAAAAAATCGAACTGAAGAGAGAGCTGCCACGTCATCTGTTTTTACACCTTCTCAAAGATGCAACCATACACACTCCAAAGTGAGAGTGAGAAATAGAGTGTTTGTGTGTGTGTGTGTGTGTGTGTGTGTGCGTTTCATACTGGCTCACAGCAAGTGGTGTGATTGCACATACGTAAATCCTGCAGGATTACGTGTTTGCACCAGCTTGGGTGTGTGTGTGTACGTTTGTGTGTGTGTGTGTGTGTGTGTGTGTGTGTGTGTGTGTGTGTGTGTGTGTGTACACACCTCAGGGCCCTCTGCTCATTTCACCCAGCAGATCCACCCCTGAGCCACATGTTTGCCCACGTCCTCTGATCTGTGATCCCCAATAATCAGGGCAGGCCTGGAGAAGAGTGACACAGGGGACAACAGCCGCTCAATGGCACCCGCACTAAAAGTGAAGTCTGAGGTGTTTGGTCCAATACAGGCCTGGATCATTACACTTACAGTCGGCAATGATCTTTAATGGACGTGGAGTAAGAGCAGCACATCTGTGTAGCTAATGGAGGGTGATTCATTCACAAATAGTCTAGAGACTCTAGACGCATAGAGTGCATAATGTGTCTAGAGTCTACAATACTATAGGGCCCTGGATGGCTGTGCATTTACCGATCCTTTCAAAGGAATTCATCTGGATGAATGATGCCTTTGAAATGCAGTCCTCCATCATCATTCTTTAATCATGCTCTTAAAGGTCTTCTTGAACGACACACATGAAGAGCCGAAAGTTCTTACGAAGACCAGAGAGTGATGGGATGGCCGTAATTATAGTCAGAATAACAAAAGCAGTCTTGTAAATGGGTTTTGCTCCTTCACCGTTAAAGCTCCTTCTCTTTCTCTTGATGTCTAACTCTGTCCGCTCATTGGCTGATCCATCTGCACGTCCACTTATCTGTCCCTCCATCAGTGTCCATCATGAGCTGTTATCAGCCCTTGTGTGGAGGACTGAAGCATCTACTGGTCATAAATCCCCCTAATAATCCCTCTCCTCCTATCACCCCTTCCCCCATACTCTCTCTCTTCCTTCTCTTTCCTTCTGTCCCTGCCTTTCATTCACCTTTCCTCCCTCTCTCTCTCTCTCTCCCTCTCTCTCTCCCTCTCCCCCCTCCCCTTTCTTTCTCTCTCTCTCTCTCTCTCTCTCTCTCTCTCTCTCTCTCTCTCTCTCTCTCTCTCCCTCTCTCTCAGACACGTATGGCAAGCTCACCCTGCTCAACTCCATGGGCCAGGAGATCTCGCGCTGCAAGACGTCGGTGCGGCGCGGCCAGCCCAACCCCGTCTACAAGGAGACCTTCGTCTTCCAGGTGGCCCTCTTCCAGCTGTCGGACGTCACGCTCATGGTGTCCATCTACAACCGGCGCAACATGAAGCGCAAGGAGATGATCGGCTGGCTGGCACTGGGCCAGAACAGCAGCGGGCGCGAGGAGCTGCTCCACTGGCAGGACATGAAGGAGAGCGGCAACCAGCAGGTCTGCCGCTGGCACCCGCTACTGGAGGGGTAGAGAGGGGGCAGAGGGAGGGAGGGAGGGAGGGAGGGAGGGAGAGGGAGGGAAGGAAGGAGAAATGGATGGAGAGAGAGAGGAGGGGAGGAAGGGGAGGGTGGGGATAGGTAGAGGGGAGAGGGGGAAAGAGATGAGTAGAGTGTGGCAGAGAGAGGGAGAAACCAGAAGAGAGAGAGAGATGGGGGGGAGGAGGACAAGGAAAGGAGACTGCAGGTGTGCTGCTGGCACATTGTACAGGAGAGAGGGAAAGAGAAAGGGGTGTGAGAGAGAGAAAGTGGGGAAGAGGGGGGGGGTTACAGGTGACAGAAGTGAAGGTGTGAGGGACAAAAAGCGCAATGGCAATCTACATGATCTATGGAGAGGGAGGAGAGAGCCAGAAAGAGAGAGAAACTGTGGCAACTGGTTTGTGTGCCACTGATACATTTTGTACATGTGTGTTTATGCGTGTGTGGGAGTGTGTGTGTGTGTGTGTGTCAGAGAGAGAGAGAAAGAGAGAGAGAGAGAGACAGACAGACAGAGAGGTAGAGAGACAGATTGAGATGCACAGCGGAGGTGTGAGTGAGGCAGGTGGAGAGGTGTGGAGCCATCTGGAGGGGTGTGTGTGGGCGGCGTCGGCAGTGGCAGCGGTGGCGCCATTCTGGGCTCGTGATGGATGACCCGGTTGGATGAGTAGCGGATCCCGGAGGTGTAGCCAGCACAGGAGGTGGGGTGTATGTGTGTCACCGTAGACATGTGGAGATGGACAGACATGAAGCGAAAAAAAAAAATGAAAGAATAGAAATGATGGACTGCTGAAGGGGAGGATAGAATCATCTCCATCAACACCACTTAGAGACAGCGATGATGGCATCGAATCATCCCCTCACCACCTCCAGTGTGATGGTCTGCATTGATGGCTTCTCCTCCATTAAAGCTGCACAGGAAGTCCCTCTTCTGGCGCGGCCGCGGGGCTCTCGAGAGATCCAATCAAGGAACTGTGGCAGTTCGCCCCACCTGACACCCAACTCTGTGGGCTCGTCAAATTATGGCTACCGACTGTAGAAATAATAAACACACACTCACACACACCTGTACACAGACACGCACATACACAGCCTGTCGGTGCACGTTTGTGTGTTCTGGTATGTATGCTGCTATGCCATAGAGAGAGAGAAAGAGAGAGAGAGAGTGAGTGATGAGTGAGGGGAGTAAGGGAGAAGTGCTTCTGTGCTCAGGCTGACTCCAGATGATGTATTCTTGCCCTCTCTGTGCCAAAGTGTGCAGCAAATTAGCACTGCACTTGTTAGTAACGCTCGGCGACCAGAAAAGCTTGTGGCTCCCGTCCTACAAATGCGGTGTCTGCTCTGCTGCATGCCAATGAGGATCCATATGGCTCACAGAGTGGGGGTTCCTCTCCATTGATTCTGCACACACACAAACATAAACACTCTCACTTACACACACACACACACACACACACAGACCACACACACACACACACACACACACACACACACACACACACACACACACACACACACACACACACACACACACACACACACACACACACACACACACACATCCATACACACACACACACACACACACACACACACACACACACACACACACAAACACATCCATACACAGTCCTTAACCACACTCTAATAACAGCAATCAGGCTCTCTCTAACCGGGCCCAGAGTGCACTGTTTCAGCCAATCAGAACTAATTGTTGCTTGGCTCGGCCAATCAAAACTAATCATCGCCCAGCTTCACGGTCCCCAAGCGATTGCATGAGCGGAGGCTTCCACCTTGGACCACTGATTAGTGTTCAGTGGGACCAGTTCTCTTGACTGTTGCGTTTCAGGTTAATTAACTGTTAGAGCCATTTACACTTCTTATTTAAGTATATCCTTTTGATAATAATTAGATTAGGGTTCCTTTTTTTGTTTTTGTTTTCTTTTAGCCAATTAACTACTTTTTCTGTTGTGAGTGTACTATTGTATTTGGATTATGGAGCTCGCCAAAATATTTACATACTCATTGTTATGCACAAACAAATTAAGTCAATGCAGTGTTTACAACTGGAGATTATTTCAACCAGATGTTGCCCCCTGATGTCTTTGTGATACATTTTTTCATATTTACTTTCACAAATGTCATTTGTAAGGCAAAAAAAAGCGTCTTAAATGGTTTCTTACATTTGCTGATATAGGCTATTTGACCATCTCTGCCGATGGAAAACCATCTGGATGTTGCTGTTTACAAAGTAGAGCAAACCTGCCAGGAATTGTTAAAACTCAGTCTTGTGGTGATTACAGTATAAGGTGTATCCAGCTATTATTACCAAAGTTCTATAGTCTACCACTGCTTTTCTCAAGATAACCTTCCATCCATTGTGATTATAGGCTATTATCCCCATATATGTTGAAGATGCATGCTTTCTGTATATACCTTTTTGCATCTATATATTTTTCAAAAGAACTATGGCCATCTCGGAAACATTATGATTTAGAAAGCATGGCAATGTAAAGCCTTCCACTGGTGAAATTAATATGAAGTGCCTGTAACACATCTAAAAGATTTGTAGGATGTGTATGTTGGGGGGTTGGGGTTCTGTTTTGAATGATGTACACACTACTAGCATGAATAATGTTTAGTATGCTGGAAATGCCTCTGGATCAATCATGCATGGTCAATGGAGTTGTGATTCACAGTGCCTGCTCTGCCAATGCATGTTCAGTATATGATGCAAAAAGAATGTTTAGTTTGTATAAATATCATGTATTATATCTATATTTTGGTCTATCAGTAAACACGATGTTGCCTGTTGGCAGTCCACTGTCTCCACATTGCTGTCTGACTCTAGTGTATTTGCGCGTCTGAAGACTTCTCACCTCGCGGAACAGCAGGAGTGTAATGACAAGGAAGAAGCACATAAATACTAGAGTCGCCTGCACCCTAGCGTGTCAGGAGCCGACTTTATACGGTCCCTAATGCCCCGGGGAAATCATTAAACTCACTGAGTCAGGATTAGGCACGATTAGGAGGATATCATACGCTGTAAGTAGAGTTGAATGAGCGCGAATCTCTCTCAGTGGAAGCCTACTTTGCGATTAAAGTGCGTGAGCAGTCCGCTCCACATATTAATGTCAACATCATCTTGGTCCTAAGTCTCTCTTGTTATTAGTGCCATTTCCATTCAGTTCGAGGTCGAGATTTGAGAGGGGAGAGACTGAATTCCAAGACCTATTTAGGCTACGCATTCACGCATGCCAGTGACAATGTTGCATTTAAATCAAGCGCAAGAAGTCACATCTCGTTTGATATTTAGAGGGCGAGGAGGGGGGGGGGATCAAGGGGGTGGTGAGAAGGAAACCTTGCAGCATCTCGAGAGAATGCGAGAATAATGGAGCCTGATGATGTGGCGTCATCATTGCCTAGTGACTCTCCTAGCAACAGGAAACATCTGTTTCGGTGAGGGCCAATGAGATTGCGGGAAAAATTGTGTTGTTGCTCGTTTCTGAAAAAGAGGATATTTTAAGACCTGAGAGAGTGCGCCTGACTCGCTGTGGGGATTATCAAAGCGACCGTACGGAATCTGGGTGAGGAGCCGCGGTCACAGTCCAGAACAGGGACGGCTGATATCTTCACGGCTGAAGTTGCAGCAGTCACACACAGCGGAGCATCTTGGCTGTAGCCTATCAGTTCTGGTCGTTACCGCTGTCCGAACGCACGTGAGAGGACTTGTCATTCCTGTCTACAGGTGGAACACTTTTGAAAGCTATCTAAAAGGTAATTCGCATGCTTATGATATTCATTGATATATTTCTTAAACGTGGCATGGACCAATTCAGCCTTGGATTTACCTACAGACTGATCACAGACACGATATCTTAATAAGCAACGATTTAGAGTTCTTGGAATTTATTTACCCACATGTTGCACTCTTTGCGCATTTTTGTTCTAGGTCTATAATAATAGCTGACCATGTCTCCTTAACGTGTCTTTAATGGCCATAGGCTGTGGATGTAAGCGTGCATTGAAAATGAAAACCATCACTTGTCATCCCCTGTATACGTTTAGATGATTCTCATTCACAATTCCAGATTATGCAATTTCTCTCTTCAAGTAGGCTACCAGCGTAGGCTATCGTCGCACTGTAATGACAATATCGCTAGTTTTCCCCTCACTCCTCCAGCCTCATTGGTTTCATCCACCCACTCACTCAATCTCTCATGCACACAAACACTATCTCACCCACGCACCTCTTCTGTGCACGGTGACAAGACGGCGCGTATTATTTAACCTGTTTATCACTGGTCCACCCCCGAGCCGCTCTTATTTGCAGAGCTCTCGTTCCTCACACGGTGCGGTGGTCTGGGGTGACAGGTACCTTTGTGAGAGGGGGTTCATATAGTGGCACTGAAGGAAGGGTATGACCTAAATTATCCAGGCGATTTTCATATACCAAGCCCAGTGAGAACTCTGATGAGTAATTGCTGAAAAGGTCCATGAAAAGATCATCAATTCTATGACACATGGTTTGGAGATGCTGCTCTGTAGGCGTTGCAACAGCTATAGTAGTAGCCTACAGCATGTGAAAGTGTACTCACTCACTTCTCTCTCTTTCTCTCTCTGCAGCAGTGCAAGGGCAATGTGTGAAAGTCCGTTGAGTCAAGCTCAGGAGAACAGGAGATCCATCCGAGGGCTGTTTGTGTGTGCGTGTGCATTCGCCCATCTCGAGGTAATCGTTCAATCCTCACCTCTCTGCCCTGTGTGTCACCGGCCTCCACCGCTGAGTGGACTCACAACACACACGCCCCTCCATTAACCCACCCTCTCCCAACCTGAGACTGACACTGTGGTGATGTCCTTTCTCTCTGTCCGTCAGACCGCCCCTGTCCATTACCCCTGAGAGTCCGAAGCTCTTAACGACGTCGAAAGTTGCCTACTTCAAGAGGAAGTATGCGGAGGAGGAGGATATTCATGGCAGCCTACACGGATATTTACAAAAAGTGAGATTTTCTTCCATTATACATTTGTGTGTGTGTGTGTGTGTGTGTGTGTGTGTGTGTGTGAGAGAGAGAGAGAGAGAGAGAGAGAGAGAGAGAGAGAGTCAGTGTGTGTGTGTGTGTGTGTGTGTGTGTGTGTGTGTGTGTGTGTGTGTGTGTGTGTGTGTGTGCGCGCGCGCGCGCGCGCGCACGCATTTCAATGCCAGTGAGTGCAGAAATGTCACGGTTCTCCAAAATGATTGTCTAATTTCCTAAGCCTCTCACACACAGTGGCTCTTATGAATTACATAATTCCTTGTGGCCTTCTGCGCATCCCATAAATGGCATAATTGTCCCCTATTCACCATTCATATTGGTGCATTGCCCTATTATGTATACTGTGCCCTTGGTCTCCCAAGATGAACAGTGTCTCTCCGTCCTTCCTCGTCTTTGTAGCCAGGTGTGTCATGCTCCCTTTCTTCAGTGCTCTCTCTGTCATCCTGACATTGCCAGCCTCCCTTTCTCATCCCATTGTCTTTTCAGCTAAATGCGTATCTCTCTGTTCATCCTCTGTTACCCAACATCTCTATTCAGCCCCCTCCATCTCTGCTTGTAGCAGGCGAGTCTTAAGTTTCAGCTTTTCTGTCATGTGTTGAGAATCATCAAAATGTGAATTCTACACACAGTCAGAAGTTGTGTACAGTAGGTTTTGGTATAGGTAAGAATCAGAGGGGGACCTTCGTTCTAGGTTTGGTTCTCCAAATGGCCCTTGGTTATGGCCTTTGGTTATTGGTTATGGTTATGGCCTTTACCCTCTATCCATCCACGCCTGATGTTTAAATGTTTCTGATGTTGGTGACTTCTGCTGTGTTGTTGTTACATGCACTACATGTTTGTTACATGTGCATTTCTTCATGCTCTCTCTTTTTTTCTCTCTCTTTCCCTCTGTCTCTCTCTCTTCTTCTGTCCTATAGCACCTGATACTTCGTGAGGAGCGCAGCTGTATCCTGCGCCTATCCCTGGAGAAGCTGCGTTTCCTGGACGACCCCGAGGCCTACCTTCGCCGCTCCGTCCTCATCAACAACCTGCTGCGCAAGATCCACCATGACGAGAGCGAGCACGAGCCGGAGGAGAAGGAGGAGCACGAGGACCAGGAGGAGCGGGACACCCAGAAACTGTTCTGCTCCGGCAGGAAGAGACTGAAGGTCCTGGTGACGTCTGAGTGCGACACGCAGGACTTTAGCTACGCAGAGGTGCCCCAGTACAGGCTGGTGTCGTACGCCTCGTCCCCGAGTGTGATGTGCCTCTGTGGGCTTGGCGGCTGTCCCGCCCTGGCCTCCAGCCATGGAGCTCCAGTTCTGGTATACGACTTGGACGATCATGGGTGAATGAGATGGTTGAAGATCTTGGCTTAAGGAATAATAATTAAAACAAACAAAAAAAAAAGAGTTCAGTCATCTGAGTGCACTGTAGATGACTGTGTTGACAGGGTGTTGTGTGCCAGGGCTGGTCGAGGCGAAAATGCTGTATGTTGCTTGTGCTTGGAAGCTGAGAGCCAGCTGTGGAGTATGAACCATGGCTACTGTATAGCTGTCTCTGGGGAAGACCCTCCTCCAGAACCTCAACCAGTATCAGGGTCTGCTTTTCATCTCTCTCTCTCTCTCTCTCTCTCTCTCTCTCTCTCTCTCTCTCTCTCTCTCTCTCTCTCTCCATCTATCGCTCTGTCTATCTCTGTGTCTGTTACTTTAGCATAATGTGTCTGTCAAAAGAATGACTTAACTGTTGTGGTTTCAAAGCCTTTCTGTATGAGTATGATTTTGTTTTGCTGATGTGAGCTACAATGCTTGTGTTTTTCAGGGATATGAACTCTAAAGAAGCCATGCACCTTTTTTGTAAACATATTACATTATGTATAGCCTACATAATGTCAAACCAGGGTCTAAAGGAAGCGCTTTATTTTGTCCCAAGATAGTGACATGTTATCTTTGAATGTAAAATCAATTAAAAAAAAAAAAACACTGACTAAAACGGAATGAGACAGAATGGACAGTGGAGTTTAACAGAGGCACTAAGTAGCCTACTGGCATTGTAAAAATGGACAAGGACACAAATACAAACTTGTTGAACCTCAGCACTCAACTCTCCGCTTAGCAGCATTCTACTGCCCCCTATTGTTCAGACCTCTGACAGACTACGCCAATCTTTGTAGACTGTTCAACAGCAGGCTAAAATCATCAGACTCACTGTAGTGCAACGTGAGCTAGACACATCTATCTCAGAGACTCACTTCTTTTTAATGTATGTGGCAAATTTTATGTTCTTTGTAAACTGCTTTGGAGCCACGGAGATGTGCAATGGATTTATCCATTTCTGGGTATATGTGCCAAGTCTAACAGGCTGAATGAATACCAATCATGACCTAATAATTTGGGACTCTATGGAGTAGCCAGTACTCCGTAGGCCTACTTAAGATGTTGTGGTGTGTCCCAATTACATACAGACTTTTCAAACAACGTATTTTCTGTCATTATTCAGGGCCTATTTCAGTTTGATTTCATTTGAATTATTTTTTTTTTGAATAAACACCATGTTTGCCAAATGTCAAACTGTGATTTGTCTGTTTTTGTTTTAGGTGGCATTACAGTAAACTGTTCAATTGTTTTCTGTGTGCAATTCATCGTTGTTTAATAGGACACACGGAAACGTAGGATTCTAAAAATAATTCGGACAAAGCCGTTTATAACCTTGCAGTTTCCAAGTTAGAATACATTATTTTTACTAGGACAGGAACCTTTAGCCGATTATTTGCTAACAAGACGCTCCGATACTGACACCTAGTGTCCAAAATAATTATGTACAACGAATGAGTCGAAATGATTCAACTGTAGGCACCAGGGCTATTTCCAGCCATAGGTTTAGTTGTATCCCCTTCTGATTGAAGAAATGCGACGCTGCTGGCAGCTCAAAAACTACAAAATGTCGACTGGGTTATCATTCCAGGAACAAGACGCTGGGCTACATCGTTTCTCCTTCGTGTCCCTGTCAAGAAAAATACCATTGCTGCTTGTTTTTAACAAGGACTATTGAAACCATTAAAGTAAAATTGGTGGTTGTTATGATAATGAAAAGCGAAAAGTTGGCCAGCCTTCTTGAAGGAAGCAAGGTAAGGTCTAAGCTTAATATAAACCAAAGATTATTGAGCGTTGTAATGTCTTCTTTGCTGTTTTATTTCTCATTAGGTTAGTGCTTAAAATGATTGTTTTATTGATAATATTGCTATTCTCCCTTTTTGTAGCGTCTGCTAAATAACCATAACCATAACCATAACCAAACTAGTGGGTTGTGGTGCGAAGGGGCCTGAGGGCATGAAGCCTGATGAACAAGCAAGCACGACGAACGTGCGCGGTAGCCTATGTGACGTACCGGACCGTCGTGTCACGTCATAAACGACGATAAACAAAGCGAAGCACAGGTGGGGAAAACTGTCATTAGTAACTCCACCACCAACAGGTAGACCCACGCATCTCGGAACCAGCAGCTACAGGCAAATCTAAAATAAGAATGGTCTGTTCAGATTTCGGAATGGGTCAATGCAAACCTCCAACCTGGGCCAAGGTGGGAATGGAGATAATGCCCGGAGACCTCAACAAAATGTTTTTAGCCAAAGGCAGTGCATCTTCTGCACTCAGCCAGGAGTCAGGATGGGACACTGAACTCTTCTTCCTGGGACTGGTGTGTGTGATTGCTGTGGTCATTTGCCTCTGGATCTCTAAGAGGATGAAACAACAGGTGGGCTATATACATTACTCTCTTACTGTAATCTCCAACATACATTATTCCCCACATATCCCCTGACATTCTGTTGTTTTCCCTCAACTGTTTATTGGGACGATTAGAGGGTCAACAAAGAGAAGCTGCCGGAGGATAAGGGACTCCATGAGAAGATCCTGGTGAAGATGGGGAAAGTGGAGGAGCGCGTCGAGGCCCTGGAGGAGTTCATGCAGCGCCTGAACCAGAGGAAGTCCAAAGCCGGAAAGATGGGGGACCAAAAGAATTCTGATTAATCATCTGACTCTTTGAATCAAACAACAATCTATAAATTTTTGATTTGGCAATAAAAACTCAAATTGCATGAAATCATTTGGTTGTTTGTTATCCAATTAAACACAATAAGCCTTCCATGAAATAAATCACAATTTCTAAAAGTTGGGTTTGTTGCAGTTGAGAATCATTTAAACCTATGTAGAATGTGTTTTCCCCTAGGGAGCTTTGAAAGAGAGGGTGCTAAATGTAAGTTGTGTTATGTACTGTGTTATTGGTCGTCATGTGATTGTTACTGGCGAAGTTGTGCATGAGGGTTGTACCTGTTCCTCATATCCAGAGGGTGGCAGAGTAATTCTGTAAATCTTCATCGGTGCCCTAGTCATGGAAGAACAGCCCAGCTGATACATCCTACACATTGGCACATTGGTTTTGGTACTAGTATGATATTGACATAGGCCTGCATGAAAGTGCTTCAGAAGAAAATATGTCTGATGTCCACAAGATCTGACTGATCCGCCATAGGAACACTCTGAATGTGTACAGTAGCATTGTATTGCTTAAAAAGCATTGTTTTGGCTTAAATGGAGGCAAAGAGCACTCATTCATACTGATGAATGAATGCAGAATAACAACATTGAGTAATCTGTGGTCAGGGGCAGGGGGGCCTCAGAGGTGTTAACATAAATTGTGTATTAATCATTACAAATAACACCTGCACCATACTATTAATTAAACTACACTGTTGAGTACATTCATATCCTACAGAGCACAAAAACACTCTGCAACTCTGAGAACTGTAGGCCTAATTCACCAGGGGAGGAACAGGGGCACTGATAAACTGAACAAGAGAGAGACACGGCTGCTACAGTGGACAGTCATATAAGACACGACTGGCCGAGACAAAGCCACATAACTTGAGGAGAATTAATCTAAACTAACCAAATACAGAATAAGAAAGTGGCAGTCAACCAAATACACTTTTCACAAGAAAAGGAACTTGGAACTTCATGAGTAGAGCACCTAGACTGTAGTTATTAAATGTAAGTGATGGCTGCACACAAGGGGCTGTGGGTTGGGGGACTGGGGGTATTCTTGCAGCAGTGGAATGGAGACGATGATAAAGACAGTCGAAGACTCGGCTGGATAGACGGGAGTCACTGACGTGTGTGTGTGGAATGCAGAACAAAGCCCCATAGAAATCCCAGTTCATAGACAGAGAGAAGAATAAACAGCAATCTCATGAAAAGAGAGTGCTTGCAAACCGCATTACTTAGAGAGCAGCACAACAGGGACTGGAAGCAGCTGGAGTGGGATACTCCCTAACTGCAAATCGTCTCCCTTACAAAGAGGCTTGTCATGAAAGCAATGACCTTAGTTTGAGAGCAAAGTTCACATGGGCATCAGGTGACTGTCCTCAAACCTGCGATGAACACACCTCGGCACTTTCCATCACACCACCTTGATCAGTGACCAATACCTACACGCCACCACACTAAAGAAACACTCCATTTTGACACCTTTTGGGTAGTTGGCTCACCAAAACTCCTTTCTATAGTTACCAACAACTGACTACTTATAGTCATGTATTCCATCATGATAACACACAATGTAGGAATTAGACTCCATGCTCTCTTTCTGTAATCAGCTCTCCTGTAATATTTAACAAATTACATTTAATTTAATTTCATTTAACGAATGACTTCAGTGTTATTTTGTTCCATTTCATTTCAACTCTGGGATCGATTTGACATTCTTGTGTAAAGCACTTTGGTGCAATGCTGTTGCTTTTAAATGTGCTATACAAATAAATATGATAGACTTGACTTGACTTGACTTGACTTGACATTTTGTCCAAATAGAATGAGTCAGTTCCATACTGATGTCACAATATCTAAAGATCTCTGGAGAAAATGATCCGACGTGTCCAAGCATTCCACTTGGACTTCATTAAGCTCTTACTTCAATGCATATGAATGTGATTCATTCTTTGAAGTAAGACTTAATGGACTTTATTTTTAGAATTATGAGCTTTTCATCATGGTCTGTTGCAGGACCAGCAGCTTCAGCAAAACAGACGACTGCATTTGTGTCTCTGCTAGACAGCATATATCCATACACAACTGTTCTTATCATGGCATCGCTCACTTTAGCTCTACTCTACAAAGGCTACAGAAGGACACTGGCAGAGAGATCAATGGTGAGAGCCTTATGAAATTCATGACCTTTGAGTGAATATGCTTGAGAGAAAAGTATGCAGGTATTGTTCCATTTACTTCAGAGAAGGTACTCTCTGGATACATTGACCTCTGGTTTCCTCCTCTCTTGTAGAGATGGCTTGTTTTCAGAACTGCCTCCACCCTGACTGACCAGCTCCGGCAGGACTATGCTCTGCAGCAGTCCATCCTAGCGGTGCTGACCAGAGTGACTGTGAAGCTGGAGGGCCTCCAGCAGAGGCTGACCATGAGGGAGGAAGAGAATAGAGATGTGTCAGGGCTCCCCGAGGCACAGAGGAGTCTGAGAGATGAAGGGCAACACCCCTCTGAGCAAAGAGACGGTCTGGCATGAGAGAGCAAGAGTTTCTAGAAGTTGTATTTGAACCTTAATATATAATAAATATTATGTTGAATTTTCTTTTTCTCTTGAATTCCTAAGCGTGTCAAGTATAAAACTGTAATGTATAGATGGTCACTCCAGCTCCCCTGGATGATTGCTGTTTTCCCCAAAAATATATTGGTTTACATAAGCAGAAGTATTCAATTCAAATTAATTTGATTAGTAGGACGTATTCATTTATCATTCTGCAAATTAACGACTTGTCTGTGATTTGTATCTTCATTTATTATCTACGTTCACATAAAACACCATGATTAACTCGTCGCTCATGTGGCGCGTACCTAAAGAAATCAGAAGATAAATCTGTTCCCTCAGCAGGTCTCCCATAGCTAAGGAGATCAATCTGAGTCACGTCTATGCCAAAAACAATATTTCCAGAACTTCCTATCCAACTGTGCTGCTTGTAATAATCAGTTCTGTGATAATTGGTATAATCCTTACTTTTTAGTTTTGTACACTCACCATTTATGGGAACAATTTAAGGATGTCATGTCAGTGTTCTTTCTGCTTTAGTGTGAATAGCCTCCGTCTAATTTAATTCTCTATATTATTGTGCATACTCTAGGAGCCTAAAGGCTGGTGCCCACCAGACATGCCAGTGGTGTGGGCTTGACGCGCAGGATTTTAGAACAGTTAGAACAGTCCCTGTGTGGCTGCCGGGCAGAAGACATTTCTAGTGCTTTGCTCCATTAAAAACAATGGAGTTCTAATTTTGTTCCTGTCGCGGCGCGCTGCGTACGTGTCTGGTGGGCGCCGGCCTTACTGCTCAAGAACCACTCTCCAGATGAAAGACAGAATGAAGCAGACTTGATTAGACCATGCACATTATGAACACCTGTATAGATAAACATTTGATGGCACACTGAATGCAACATAACAAATATTATCTATATTTGGAAGATGCAACCTTATTATAAACAAGCAAATGTTTGCTTTACTATATTTTACTTAATATATTATAGCCTAACCCATTATTTCTGGGGATGAAGTGAACATTCCATGGGTACACCATAAGTTGCTGTGACATCACAAAGGTTACTAAGTGACTGGCTATGATACAAATAGGCGTGACATTCTAGACCAAGAAATGATTCGGCTACAGTACATGTCATTTCTAGCTAACACAATAACTGGATCAACATCCTTGGCCCTCACTCCAAGATGGTTTGTGTAAATGAGTTGTGTAAACACCCGGCATGGTACAGATTGGGCACAGAAGCGGCAGCAGTAGAGTCACATCGGGAGAAGGGGCTGCAGGAGGTGTTCTACAGCTCTACACCTGCTGTGGTCACCACAGAGCTGGAAAGCAGCTGTGCATACTTCGTTATTGGACTGGCCTGTTTTGTTTTGTTTGTGATTTGCCTTCGGACCATCAAGTCTAAATTTGAGCAGGTACGTTGCAGGACAAAATCTAGTTTCTATCATAAATATAGCTTCAACAATTGTACAGCAAATGTATCACGCTAATTTTCAATACTCTGAGTGGTAGAGTAGTTGTAACGCTGTTGTGATGGTGCTGATGGTGGTGGTCAACATGGTTCCGTCATGTGACTGATGAGTGGTCTGTTTCCACAACCTCTGGCAGGTGTGCAGCAAGTGCGGAGGCCGCGTGGTCTGCCAGGGCCTGAGGTCCCTGGAGCAGCTCCTGGTGAAGGTGAGGACCATGGAGCAGCGCATGGGGGCGCTGGAGGGGTCCCGACACTCCGCCTGCCCGGCAAACAAGGCTGGACACGCGCCAGAGACGGCCACCAAGGGCCACGCCTGTGAGCAGCTCACCAGGGCGTCACTGGACAAGCCTGTGCTAAAGGAGGAGCAATCTGACTGATGAGAGATACTTTTGATTTTTTCGATACATTTAATATGTTGAAAATAATAATAATAAAAAGTTCTGGGTATCAGCTCATGTTTGTTTTTGGAAGGGTTCATTTCCCCACCTCTAATTCCAAAAATGTATTTGGTTTTCGTTTACCAGACTCTTCCGGAGCAATCAGAGAGAGAATACACATGTTGATACTGATATTGATTTGTATTTGTTGTGATCTGCAACCATTCATTTACTGTAGATCTGAAAAGAGCTGACCGCCAGAATTTGCGAGAAAAAGAAATTGAGTCGGTACATCACTGATTAACTGCTGTGCTGAGCTTTATCCACCAGATGCCACTGTGACACCCTGATACACTTGTATGCGGGCTCCCTGGCTGCACTTGCCCACCACTGGTTGGTGGCCCGGTTGAAAGAGCACTTCCATTGTAGTTTGATATGCTGTCATCATTTACGACAAAGGAAATAGAAAACCCATGTAGGCACATAACACAACCAGCAGGAAGTGTTCCCTTAGAGAATTCTCCCCAGCCCTTTCCAGAGACAAATCACTCGTCTCTGAAATATGCTCTGAGACAGGCAATGTGTAATGTGTGGTGGTGTATAAAGAAAAAGCCCTACCGTTGACATATCATGCACATGCTCATTGATGCCCGCATCTGTGACATCAGGGTGGCATAAGCATTCAGCATTGAATATCTGTGGACAGCATAACAAATGAGAAGTAAAAGTGTCCAAGCCCTTCAGGAGGAGATATACTATCACACCACACCACACCATGAGATATCAGTCTTTGTGCTACATTATGTCAAGACTAGAATTAGATCTTCAGCACTAAGTCAAAGAAGAGGTAGACCACCGTACCAACAGCACTGTCTCACACTGGCCTATATGCCACGTGGTTGGCACACCAAAATGAGATTTTCTCTCGTGTTCGCTTAGCACTGATGGGAGACCAGTAATGAGCTCATTTGAGGAACACCTCCCCTGGACAGAGAGCCGGAGGGAGGGAGGGAGGGTCGGCAGTTGGCGGTGGGTGGGGGGCTGGAGAGAGGGCTTCACGGGCAGGTTGTTTTGCCGCCTTGATCCTCATCACTGTCTTGTTGTTATTACTCTGTGATAGGGCTCCCTTCATTTCCTGCCATCAGCAGTGTCCGAGCAGAGGGGGGGAAAGATTGCTTTGAGCCAACACAGACAGCATTTATCAAAGGACAGAGCCTTGGGGTTGCATACAAAAAAAAACCCACACACACGCACACACACACATACACATATCTTCCACGCAACACGCTATTTTCATTTAATAAAAACATCAAATACACCAGTGGAATAAATCATAGCAAGAAAATTGTTCAATCTCCTTAGCTATGTGATCCATTGTGTAGACAGTAGATGCATTACAATACAGCCATTTCAGTTTCAGCTGCATTCTGGCCAGGTTCCTATAGCAGCAGTTCTTTCAATCATACTTAAGCTCAGACTGTGCTAAACATACTCTTACTGGATTTCAACAATGTGTGTAGTGTCATCATATCATCTCTGTACTTAATATATATTGTCACAGTAAATAACTGTTATGTATTTATTTTCGCTAGAAAAGGAGAGGGCACATTCTGGGGTTTTATCATCGGGACCTCTCATGTTTTCACAGCTCTGTTGCTGATGCTGCTGCCACCCAGCCAGCTACAGTAAGTCATCTTCAGAGGCCGGCTCAGAGGCGATAACACATCACAGATTTAAGAGACAGGAGGCCCCTCTGGAGGCCCTCGGCCTTCTGGCATACAGACAGACGACGCTGAATTGACGACGCCGGGGCCGTCGCTCTGGAGTCCATACATTCTGCGCGGTGACAACACTCATAATTGCCCATATCAAACGTCTCTGTCCAGTCCACACACACACATATTTACACACTTTCTCTCAGTCACACACACATACACATACAGTACACCCGGACATATACACACAGACAGACACAGACACAGACACATACACATACACATACACATACACATACACATACACATACACATGCCCATGCACACGCACACGCACACGCACACGCACACGCACACGCACACGCACACGCACACGCACACGCACACGCACACACACACACACACACACACACACACACACACACACACACACACACACACACTTCAAATGCAGTGTGAGGAGTGAGCCAAGACCAGCAGTCACCCGGGGCTGGATTATGCGCTGGGTCATCACATCAAAACGATGGGGGTAATAATGTGTGCTGAGTGATATATACACACACCGTACGGTTGTACAGTATATGGTGAAAACAATAAGCCGGTGTCAATGAGCCGTGCTTGCTGGAGGTCTGAACACGCTCGTCGGGGGACGCTGTCTCTCAGCTGGGCCCGGGCCCGGCTCCGCTGCGCTCCACTCTGGCTCTGATCCGCTCGCCTCTGTTCTCCGCTCGCCTCTGTTCTGCCCACACAGTCCCTGTTGGCTGAGGCCGGATTAAAAGCCACGTGGACGGAGAGAGACAAACGAACGCAACAGCGCCACTCCCACTGTGGGGATTACAGAATGCAGCGAGCGACTGCTGGGCATTTAGTCATTAACGGCAGGCGTAGGGCTTGGTGTGTGTTTGTGTTAGAGGCCTATCATTTTGTCTGAGCAAAAGAAAAGAGTAGAATGAGGAGAAGCAATCCCTCCCCCACCCCGCAATTTATAAAATATTTTTAATATGTATTTTAACATATTAAATAAAACGCACGTTTTAATATGTATGACATGCCTGTGTAGATTTGTATGCTAGTGTCAAATTGGCATTGAGGGGGTAATATAATTACCCCCTCAATGCCAGCGATGATTGTGAATGTGTGAGTGTGTGTGTGTGCGTGTGCATGTGAGTGTGTGCAGTGTGAATGGAGGCCAGAGGGATTCTGGAAACTGCCGTTTCAGTATATTCTCCCACCAATGTTTTCCTTTAATTGGAAATGAAACAGCTCAAAGCCATTCTAAAGGGAGGTAGTGGACAGAGCTGATTAAATTATGCTCTCTCATAACAGACTTTATTCCCTAGTCTGTGTGATTGAAGTGTATTACCACATGGTTCTTTCCCATAGCTGTTCTTAAGTGGAGTTTGGGGAAGGCTTGAGGTGTCAGAATAGTAGGCAGCAGCTCTCCCACTCAAGTGTGCAGTGTGCAGAGGACTGAAGCCATGATCGTGCTCACAGACGTGCACTGGACAACAATATCCTGATATTATAGTGATGGTGCTGTACTTTGAAGTCTGCTTGGAGTCCATCCATATGGGCAGCTGGTGCCTTTGTAGTGCAGCGGCAGCTTGGACAAGCAATAACTAACTGGTGTTATGTAAACAAACACCAACAAAACATGGCAACCTAGACTCAGACTCAGTCTTTTTATTGGCTATATTAGCCTCTACACAAACATTTTAATGTGTGGTTTTAGAAAAATATTTTCGTAGTAGGCCTATTTGTTTCTATAAGTAGTAATAGTTTGTACTTAATTTTCTATTGCTGTTTATCTTTTGTATATTGTATTAGACGCAGTAATCCCCATGGCACATACTCTATCATAACATATTTGCATACTTGCACACTCCCACTTGTGCATACTGCTTTACTGTGTCACCAGGAATCTGAAATCTGCTACATTAATAACAGTGCATGAGTTATGACTGAACTGGATTCAGAGCTGATGTCCATGTAAATCAGTGAAAGATTCAGGGTTGTTGTATGTAAACACACAGAAAGACAAAGAAAACCATGTTGATGCACACAGAGAGACACAGCGAGAGAGAGAGAGAGAGAGAGAAGCACACACGGAAATACACAAGAGAGAACATGCAAGGCCTGGAGAGGCGAGCGTGGGTGATAGCCATCCACAGGGACAGCAGGTCAGGAGCGCTTGATTGAACATGGCCCCTGAGATGCTGTCATTATAGTATACTGTAGGCTGTGTCACAGAGTCTCGCGTTACACACATGATGGGATGGATAAAACATTTATGTACTGCTGCTAACAAGCATGATCTGTAATGACAGGGCCTATGGAAAATCACCCCGCTGAGGGTTGGAGGCCAAACACCTCTGCAGGCTATACTAATTCTACAGCCATCATACTCTCTCTCTCTCTCTCTCTCTCTCTCTATATATATATATATATATATATATATATATATATGTGTGTGTGTGTGTGTGTGTGTGTGTGTGTGTGTGTGTATACTGTATATATATATAATCATAATTTGTTTCACAGTATGGCCCAAGACTTTCACTCAGTAATGCTGCTATGTATACGTAGGTAACCCTCAGCATTTCTCTCACTATGGAAAAGCTCACTTAAAACTCACTACACTCTCACTATATTTAATGCATTACAAGAACACAACTGTAATAGTTAATACTGTTCTTTAACTGAAAATGTCTCTGCATCAAAGTAATTACAGGCTATTCCCAGAGGACAGGGTTTATTTGGCTTATTGATTCTATTCAAAAAATGTACAGCTACGAATGTGTATGTTGGTCCCAGAAAAACTATAAACGTAGGAGCAGTTCTTCTCATTGCTATTCCTCTCCACAGTCCTGCCCACACATTGATTTATGTTATGTGGACCCACTCGTGGAGTGTGTTGTTTGTTGTGGGTGCAAAACAAGTGAGGATGGTAGAGAGATAGCCTGCCCAGTGTTTCTTTTATTTGGTTGCTGCTGCGCTTGAATGTGTAATCAACCAGATGTACATCTAACATCTAACTTTACTTGATGTCTTTTCATCCATGAAGAGAGAGGGAGGGAGGGATAAATAACAACTGAGCCAGATATGGGAGACCCTTGCCCTAACCCACACAAGACCCCTTAAGAAACTCCAAACTAAGTGAAAATCTATGCTGCGATGAAATAGCTGCAGGCATCCACAGTGGAGTCATTCGGCCTGCTCCCCTCAGCGCTGGTATGAAAGAGAGTTGATCAGAAGAAATCGGTGTGGTTTTAGAAGCTATTGCATGTTTGGCCCATGTGATAGAGGAGGGCAAGACCAGGGCCAAGTGATAGTTTAGCTTGTTTGTTTTGTGCACTGCTTTCTTTCTCTACCTTGCTCTCATGCATCCTTGCTCTGCATCCTTGTCAGTAAATGAAGATACACTCACACTCCTCTTTTCACCTCAGTCTGCCCTGATACCACACAGACTAAACACTCTGTAGTTGGTGGGCAGGTCAGCTGACAGCAATAGGATCTCACAATAGATTTGAGTTTAAAGGGAATGCTCCTGTGGCAGGCTGCCTTGCTGCGGCATGTGATGATTATAACGTTTGGCAGCTTTTATTTTGGACTCTTTCAACTCAAACCCTCTTGGCCGGGCTACTGGGTGTTATCTGTCCGTGAAGACGGCTAAGGGAAGCACCCATAAATAGAGCGCGGAGATACATCTGATACTCTGCCACATCCCATTTCTTCCGTCTGTCCGGTCCAATAGTGTCCGGCAACTTTGTCTGATGCTGGAGACATGCGGCTCACTGGGAGAACAGTGTTGCCCTGTTCTCATCGCATGTCTTAGGCAAGGCCAGCCAAATAAAGTGTAACTTATTTTTCACACGAAAAGTCAGGGGTTACAGCTCAATACTTCAGCAACTTTTTTCCCCAACCTCTATTACCACAAAGTTCAGTAGCTTGCAGGTGTCCCACAGTGTGGCAGGCTGAAAAGTCCATCTCACTGGTAGTTTCTATCTTTCTGGACATATGGAATTCAAATTTAGGGAGCGTGCTTGCCTCTACAGTGGTGGAACAGGTCGACCTGGTCGACTTTGTACTTTGTTTCAAAAGCCCTCCACCTGTCAACTAGGAGCCTGGAAGGAGTCTGGAAATGAAAGAAGGCAGCAGTTTTTGCACTTTCACTGCAAGTGTGAGAGTGTGTGTGTGGATGAATGAACAGTGCCAATGAATTTCACCACCACCTCTCTCTCTCTCTCTCTCTCTCTCGTTTTCTCAACTTTATTGCTGATGCCCCTAGCTGCCACCACTTTGTTGACTTACGCAACATCCAATATTATCCTTTACCTCTGCACTTAGTGCTGACAACACTTCTTTCTTTCACCCTGCCAACCATGTTCATCTCTCCTCACACACGGCTTCCCTGCCTGTCTTTTGTCTAAAGACTTACCACTTTCCTTGTTGACAGCGTGACACTGCTGATGATGTGAGAGTGAGAAAAGGGAGATGACGCTTGAAGAGGAACTCTGGGGAATTCTGACACCTCCACGTGGGTTACGTTGGGTTACCCTTCCCAATAAACAAACACACTGTGGTGACGGTTGACTTGAATGGAGACAGCTCAAAGAGAGCACGGAGAATATCAGAGTGTTACCCCCGTCTGTTTACAGTACGCTGCCGTGGCACGATTACCTCCTTTCGCTGGCGTCAATAGAAAATGTTCCGTGCCGCGAGCTGAGATTAGGCAGCCTGCAGTGCCGCCGCCGCCACTCAACCATGTCTGTCACATCTACCTTGAAGACGCGAGGCAGCACCGCTACCGCTGCTGCTGCTGTTAATGCCAACGCCGCTGCCTCAGTGCTCACTTCAAAGTGTTTCTCCAGCCCTGTCGAGCTGTCAGTCAGTCTGGACCTGTCCTGCTCCGCGGGGCATGCCCAGGGTGTGAACGGAGGAGGCGGCAAAGGATGACAGGAGCACCGGGGGACCGCGACAGGGCGTCAGCATCAAAGCCCTGCCGAGGAGCGGAGGAAAAAAGGCGCTGACGCCCGCTCCGTCATGCCCGTGTCACGTCGCATATCGGCGCCGCGAGGAGAACAGCATACAAAGGCACACGAATGTCAAGCGGTTGCAACCCCCTCAGGTTAATTGCTATTGAAACATGTTGATGGGGAACAAATGTAGAGGAAAAAGGCATAGTGAGGGGAATGGGGGGAGTAGATCACTGGGAATGGGAGATGATGTGCAACCTGTCCTGCAAAATGCAACCTGAAGGGCCTCCTTCATGATCCAAGCCTCGAAAGCTATGGAAAGATATTGTAGAAATGTAAAAGTCTAATGTTCTGATGCATGGCTGGGCATTAGATATAAAAATGTCAAAATCACAACATTTACAGAGACATCTACAGGGATTATATCAGAGAGGGTCAAAGCGGAGCAGATCGTAATGAAGGATCTTTGACTATATCCTGTTTTGAGAGGCAAAATATTCTCCTTTCAGTGTAAATGAGTTCAGTTTGAGTTGTCAGGGAGGCAACTCTAAATTGTTGTTTGCGGTAATAAATTACCATTTTCAGCAAACATGCAACTAGACACACTGTTATGTTGGCAGAGAGTCCAGAATGTTCCTTTAATGGCTACTGCTCAACTCAAGCATAACTGTCTCTCCCCCGTCAGACTTCTGATGTTATTTTGTAAGACAGATGAGCACCTGACCTGCGCCATGGGCCTCTCCTGAATCCAGAGCACCACGGTCATGCATGAGCCAAGCACGCTGAACAAAGGTCAGGTCAGTCTGACATCTGCTACAATACGCCGGCCTTTCCTCCGCTGCAGAGACTCCTGGGAAAGCCTGGGAGCATTCTTAAAAACCAGGAATCAGAAAGGACAGGTCCTGGAGGAGCTCTCCCCCTCCTCCTCCTCCTCCTCTTCTTTTTCCTCCTCTCACTTCCCCTCCACCTCCTCCGCTGCACCCAACGGAACCGCACGCTCCTCACCGTGTTTGCAAACAAGCTGCTCCACGGTTGCGCTGGCGTTGGAGCAGGTGCTGTGGGAGTGTTGGGGGAGGGTGGGTGGGTGGATAAGAGGATGGGGGGGGTTGTTGGGGGGTGGCAGTTCACGCACCGCTCCCACTCTCACTCCTCAGGAATACAAATAGGGCAGAGACCAATCACAAAATTCCCTTGTTAATACCCTGGCTGGAAGATGACTCAAGATAGGGTAGCAGTGGGGGAGTGACACTGGGTTTGTTGCAGGAGCATATGAAGATGTGAGTATCCTAACAATAGGTTTTACAGTAACCCCCCTCCAACGTTCCAATGTGCACATGGGAATGAGTGCACATTTTCGATAACCCCAGAGCATGGATATGTGCTAGCATTCCTGTTTTGAAGCCCCATTTTGTCATGCAAGTTTATTCAAGACTGGATTACTCGGCTGCCTGGAGAGAGACTCAATCTTCCTCCTGGAGTTTCCCTATAAGCTTTGATATGCCACATTTGATTTGGGACATGAAATACTAGCCAGAGAGAAAACTGCCCACTGCTTTTTGAAACGTTTTTAAGGGGTATCCTAAACTCTTCTGATCTCTCTAATCTACCTTCTTTTCACTCTCATCTCTCTCTCTCTCACTCAAGTCTTTCTATTTCTTCCTTGGCAGCTTATCCAGGCATCTCCTGACAGACCTTTCTCCTCTTTCTGCCACTATCATCTGTCGCTTCCCCGCCTCTCCTCACAGATTTAGCCTCTCCTGGTGAGGGAGCAATTCAGACAGCTATAAGAGAAGACCCTGTCTTGCCTAATCTTGAGAGCACAGCTGCCTTGCTAGGTAAAGGGACGTGCAAGCCCTCTTTAGATGGTGAATAAATGCCTGACTTATGTGTGCAGCCACAGATATTAGGGTGACTGACCTATAAAGTGCTCAAGCTTCAAGAGAAAACTCCTTTACTCTTTTGAGGGAGCTAAAAAAAAAAGCCCTATGAATTATACATTGAATATTGAATATGAATGCAGGGAAATACAGCTGAACAGCCCTGGAGAAAATCTGAGATGCCGACCAATGCCATTTCAATCAGACCGGATTAGTCACTAATTGATTGCATTGATTTGCTGGGAATTCTATACAATGCATTACACATGTAGGCTAATGTAAACTATTGCGTTGGTCAGCTTACCTTAAGCTTATTAGCAAAATGTCAGACAAATTGAGGTGCAACTGAATGATGGGTTGGATTGAAGCGACACAGCAAGGCAGTCTGAGGCCTGGAGTCCATCCTGCAATCTCTTGATGTCTATTCAGAGATGTCACATGCAGATGTTACCCAGCGCAACTTCAAACAACAAACCACATTGGAGCGATACATTTGCTAATTAATAGACCAACACATATGCCAACCTTTTTACCATGATTGTGGCGTGATTATGTAGTAATTATCATACTGTGATTGTGATGCTCATTTGTTCCCAGTGCTTTCCATTGTTGTTCTATTTTGCATGTAATGATGCTGCTGACATCAAACATTGCACCTGAACACCATCTGTGGAAATCGAAATGCTAATGTAGGCATGAGATAACATCATGAAACTAACAGGTTGGAGATTTCCGCTTTCAGAGACGTTAATGTTCTTTTCCCCCCAAACGTGACAAGCTTTCATAATACTGTGCTTGTACACAGGCTGTCAGTACAGTTTGTCACATAAAAAAATAAACCCGTAAATTCCTCCCACTGTGCATCACTATGACATGAGTAAAAATACGCCTTTGTACATTTGAAGCCGACTGTCAAAAGTGCTTCCTCCAGGCAGAGATACATGTGATAGATTGCATCTTCCCTTAATATTTTCCCTTCTCATTCCAATTCCAGCTAAGAACGGCCACCCTCTGCAAAAGTGCATGAGAATGTGCACACGCTGCCTGAGAGTGAATAGGCTATGCCTCACCACCCAGCTGAATCAGAGGCTGGAGTTACACGACTAGACAGTTTCTCAATCTCACCGCTCCAGTTTAGCATGGTGCCACCAGACCCATTCACTATGTTTCACTTCCTGAGGAGGGTCTGCCATCGCTCAAATGGTCCCAATGATAGCATCCTAATGGGCATAGATTTAACTTAGCATTTACTTTTAAATTATTGGTTCAGCTTAACAGATTGCATAGTTTAGTTACTGTAGTTCCTATCCAGCGTTACTTTGAGCTTCTTCGCTAACCTTTGAAAACTGATTATAAGCCTCATCGGCAGCATGAAAACAATTGATATACATGTAGCTTTGCTATATAACACAATCTTCCTACTGTAATTCTTTGCTGTTTGCTGGCATTTCTACCTTCCTCTTGTTCTACCCCAGCCACTTTCAATATCAAATTCATGACCCACTTACTTTGTAATATTATTAGTTTGGACCCCCCATCTTCTCAGGGAACTTGAGGTTGGTGTGTGTGTGAGAGCAGTGTACACGTTACTTATTTTTCACTGGATCATCTTCCTGAATCTCAATGCTCTGATCACAACTCTGCACCAATTACAAGACAGCACCAGTCAGAGGCTGCTTTCATTGTTTTGCACTGAAACTGCAAAAATACACACATTATTTTGATACAAAATATGAAGCAATTTTCTTCAACAAAAGAAACTACAAATGACAACATACTATTTTGTATTTAAAATACTTATTTTAAATACATGTATCAGAGATACTGCTGTATCAGAGATATCCCAGCTGTTGACGGCAGCAACTCAAACTAGGAAGTACCGATTTTTCTGTGTTTGTGTTTGTCAGTTTTGATCCAATTTGACCCCTTTGCTAGGCCACCTGTTAAAATGCACCAAGATAAAGGAAATCTACAGTTAAAAAAAACATCCCGAGGGAGAACCCCTGACCCTTCGCTACTTAGTCCCAGCCAGGTTTGAAATGCCTCCAACGCCCTTGATCAAAATCATAACATCATCCCCTCTAGTCGTGGATTGGAGGCTGAGGGACTGTTATCTGAAATTTAGTGGGGGGAAAAAGAGCCGAGATACAGGCAGGCGAGGAGAAGCTGGCTCTAGCTTCCCGTATCGTCTGGAACTCATCTATTTTTTTTCCTCCTCTCTTTTAAGTGCGTTATGATGTAAGATGGACTAATGAATCACATCTACTTATCTTCTTACATCATGAATATTTCAAACGCCCCATGGTCACAATGAGAAACATCTGGGTTCCTGCAGAGGTCACATGGACTTTTCGGTGATGCATACAGTTACACAAATGGGCAGCGCTGGCTGACCAGGTAATCTCCTTGGAGATGCGGTGGGCGAGAGCCTTGAATTCAGTCAGAGGACATTCTGATGGTCAGGGGAAAGGGTGAGAATAGCCTATGACATGCACCGCTTTCTTGCCACCTCCATTATATCTTGCACCATCAGCTCCTGTAGGCACAGCGTTCCAATTCCACAGTGCACCTTCTGGGGTTATTATTGTGATTCAGGTTCTTCTGAAAGATTTTCACTACCTGCATGCTTCCCAGCACTCGCACAAAGCAGCGTTATGCCATCAGGGTTATCAAATATATATTATTCATTCCTACCCACCACTATCAGAGCTATCAAAGCTATCTGAGACCCATCAACAGTTCATCTAATGCCCCATGCATACATATAACACCCTCATTGAACCCCTTTTAGAGTCTTATTTTATATTGCTGCCACCCATACAGCTGTTCTATTGGAAATGCATTTAAATGAAAAGTTCAGCTGAATTTTTTGTTCCACACCGACAAGCTCCACTTAGGCACATTAAGCACAACATGCACTTTCACCAGCTCTTGCACAGCATGTAGCAAAGCGCTCACAGAATTAACAAAATGGAAGACGTAAAGGATCTCTCTCCTCGCTCTCTCCCTGTCAGCCTGTTTCTGTGTTGCATAATTCCCCTAACCTCCATTATAGGAAACTTCCTGAGGCGCTAAGCACATAGTTTAAAACAACTTAAAGCTGAACTGCCCGAAGGTTTTCATTACCAACAATGTCCTTGGTGAGTGTCTTCCAAGAACCTAATATGGGGAAGCCGAGAAAGTATATTCTATTTTTCCAATGAATGTTTTCCCTCTGAAGCAATGTAGATGAAGTGAACATATTTTTCATAATTAACTTAAGATAATGTGCTGATGAATACGGAATAATAACTTTGACTGGAAAGCACGATGGTTGGGTTTCACCCTCCATAATAATGAATATAATGAAATCACAGGGGCATCATTTCTAAGCACTGTGGAGGCAACGCAACAAGCCACAACACCCACGAACGGTTTAATTAAAACTCCCTAATTAATTTCATGTTGCGCTCGACACTCCTCCTTAGTATTTGGATGATGGCGCTCTCCACCCACACGTCTGTACACTGAGACAGCCCCTGCCTAGAACAATCCTGTTCCATTAGGCCGGGCACTTGCAGAGATGATGGTTTGTGGGCTTCCTGCACATTGATTTCATTTCCAAGAGCCTGTATTGTCATGCCCTATTTAGTTCCCACTCTATGATAAATGGATTTACTTTCAGTATCATCAAGTGCTATACAGATTAAGTATGTTCCATGATATTAAGGGGACCTCAAGAAAGATTGTGTCAATTTTCCTCACATTATGAAAAATTGTGTGACATTTATCAGTCAGTCAAGATGCTGTTTTCTTTCCACACTCACCTGTCCCTGTCACCTCTTGGACTCTTGGACTGGGAGTAGGCCTATTATCTTCCTCTAAACCAGACCCCTCATACCCATGCTGGCCATTTCTGCCCACCAATTAGCCAGAGGATAAGAGATAAGTCCGGTTCTGCATGAAAAGGCTAATTGCCAGGATGTAACATCCATAATCAGCTCACAGAGCTTCAGAGCAGTCACAGCTTCCCACTCATGTGTTCCAGATAACCATGGCATGGGGTTCTCCATGCTATTGTGTGCATACAAATGTAAGATAAGTCCCCTGCAGGTACACAAGAAGCGTGGCAGCAAGAATGACTGTGTATGGTGGGAGAAAAGAGACGGGAGTGGACCATTTTTTTAATAGCGAAGAGACTTACAAGAAATCCAATCTACCGTGCAGCTCATGCATAATGTTATTCCAGGCAAACAAGGCGGTAATTGCTATGGTGATCGTCTTAACACTCATGTGGACATTAGCTCGGTGTAATCCTCTGACGTAGGCGCTACGGGCTCACAATCCACCACAGCGAGAGGTGAATTTCTGTCAGGCATCAGGGCTCAGGCATTAGGTTTGAAGCTAATTTCCGTGACATGCTGAGCTTTTTGAATTATCTGTTTGATACTTACCTGCCAGGTTCTTTCAGGTCTTCTTACACGATTTTCCTGCTGAATAAAATATCAGAATATTCTACTGCATACTGGAAAAGTTATTCATATTTTAAACTGTTTAGATAGATTCATAGACTCAGTGGATTGTTTTCCTCACACCTATAGAGGTGTTGTAGTAAACATTCCGGTAGCTCACCTTATTTGGCAACCTTCATTTGTTTGCTCCCTGATGTCTATTCCAGCTTGCCTTGCCTGGAGTGAATCCAATGACAAAGCTACGCAGGCACCATGACCCTCATCAGAGGAAGGCACCGACATGGCTGCTGCTCATTCATGTTTTAAAAGAATGTTTTCTTCCAGCAGTGTTCCTCAGATTGCCATGCATAAAATATGACACTTCCCCAGAGTGACAAGAAAGCCTCTGGGCTAAATCCAGAACTTTTAACAGTCCAGTTTCTGAAATAAAAATTTAAAGCACAAAAAAAGATGTGGTTAGCTTATGGGTGGGATCCACTCAGTTCTTAGATGACAAACAACGGGCCCGTAAAAAGAAAACAAGATCCCTAAATAATTCTCATCAAGAACTCTGACTAAGGGTGACCTTGTTGAACGAGTAGTGGAACTGACAGACGCTGAGCTGGAGGCTTTCTAGTAAGGAAAGCGAGGCCGCCATCATTAGATGCACCTTATTCTGTCCCATCCTCCTCCACCTTGGCAGCTCCGAGTGATGAGGACGCTGGGAAACTGCACGAATGATGAAACTTTAATGGTTGCCCTTCAATCATTCATCATAGTTATTTTTTTGTCAGTGCGCTCAAGTGAGTGTCCGTGTGCCTTCTCGTGTCTATCCATATGATTTCACGGTGCACTCCTGCAACTGTGAGAGTCGAGCAACAATTTGACACTGTTCGCTCATGGGGAACTGGCACACAATATGGTGGATACCATAATACCATTTGTTCTGTGGTTACAAAAGCTGGATGTGTCCCGTGAGAATGTATGGGCCCTTGTATTGACATGGACAGAGATGGACAGAAACATAAACCAGGGCAAAAAGACAGCAAGAAAGGGAGAGACACAGAGAAACAAATATTACTCATGTGATATAAAAAGCATCATCATCATCATTTATATATTGTAAGTGACAGGGACAAAATCAACTAATCAAATGTAAATCCATGTAAAATAAATGGGGGCTGTTTGAATAAAAATCACTCTAGTTGCTCAAATCGTGGTAGGATTGCATGCTTAGTTCTTTAATTTATGACATATCAGACGCTGTTAGATGCATGTGGCATGGCTTTGAATACTGAATATTGAAATTGCATATTTAAAGGAGCCTATAGAAGGCAATGGCGAACATCACTTTACATGTCTCAAAACTGCATGTGCGTTGTGTAATTCCAAAAGTATTTATCCCCATTTATTTTTCCTACAGTATTTCCTTTTCTGGGTGAAGGAATCAACACCAACGATTTGGCAAGCGAGGCATTCTCACACAAGCATGCAGGAAATATCAATTACAGATGACTTAAGGCACAATTTATCTCTTAATGGGCTTGACATATTAGTCATTCAGAAAACCCTAACAATCAAGTGCTGAATTAGATGAATCAAAGTATTACTCGTATAGGCAGATAAAAATGTAGACTGTAAGTGTGTATTTCTTAGCACATGCTCTTTGTCATTGAGAGCATGACAGTGTAGCCTATGGACTGCTGTGGACTGTATTGCACCACAGGCAACATACTGTAGCCCAATAATGGGGGATGACATACTGTATACTCATCCTATTTCTCAGGAAGAGTGGACTGAGATTGGAGGAATGGATCCATAGGGTGGATATGATGTGCCGTGTGTCTACACTGTCTACACTGATTCATCAGACACACTAGCAGATGATCAATTGATGATCAACAGTTTGGAGTATTTTGTGTGAAAATAAAATTAAAGGCTGCTGCCTTAGACTCACATTATTGGGACATGCAAAGTGTATCAATTGTATTTTATAAAGGTGATAGCGAAAACTCATAATGAAAATAAATGACACACTGGGAAATTGAGAAGCAGATGTTCCTTTCACGACCACCTTAAGTCAATCTTCCAAGATGATTATTAATATTAATAATAATGATAATAATGATATTAATATTAATACATTATAATTATGTAGCACCTTTCTGAAACTCAAGGTCGGTTATCCTCTGCTGTTCCAGCTGACTGAGACAGTCATCTCCAGCAACATTTCATATTCACCTACAGTAACTGTCTCCCAAGCAAACAACACATTTAGTGAGAAACATCGGCAGTCCAAACACGCTTCTCCTCGCTTGTTATCTTCAGATTCCTTTCATGTAGTTCCAGCCACAAATAGGTTGTTTGTCAGCCATTGGCAACATCAGTGGCCAACCTTTTGGTCTGTCACTTTAAATTAAAAGGCAAAAGGAAGAGCCATCTCATTAAGTGTAGCACTTAACAGCAAAGAAATACTCAATAGAGTAGGACAGACCGTCAGGAGGAATTGACCAGAGCTCTTTTGATGATACCTTACCGTAAGGAAAACACTATTTTGAATATCAAAAAACCTGATAGTGGGATTTTTTTACTTAATATATCAATAGCATAAACAGTCAAATCTCTTGTGAATACTTGGCTTAGAGACTTAGTAGTAAATTGGAATCCATTTTTGATTCATTTTCCCCTCTCTTTGTTTGCTGTTAACCTCGGAGCTAAAGTCCAGAGCGCTGGAGAGGAAGGTTAAATGCACAATGACCTTTTGGAAAATGTCTTTAAAGAGGACTTAATGCTATCTGAAACAATCTCTCGTATCACAGTAACTGAAACTGACACATCTGCTTTCTCCTCCAAGTCACAGACATGGCTATTTACAATTTAACTGCAGTCCTATCTCCAAAGGTATAGGCTGCAGATCAGGTGGCCTAAATATTTTTGTCTTCTATATCGTCGCTTTTCCACCAGCAAGAATCCCCGGATAGGAGCTAGGAGCCAGGATAAAGGCCAGAAATAGGAAGATCATCTTTACATCCATCACAGCCTTAGATTTTAACCACAATTCTCTGTATACCGCAAAGCCTTAAACATGGAAAATAATCTGCTCCCGTTTTTGTACCCTCAATCTCCAAAAATACATTTGTGCGCAGGCCAGGCACAATGCTTTCACTTGAGACCTCCTGCTTAATATGCTTTGTGTTAGATGTCTGATAACACTCAGTGTTGTCGCTGGCCGTGTCCTTTTGTGATTACATTGACAATTGTTTTCATTTCCATCTCCCTTCTGCATAAATCACTGGTCACCCTTTGTGGCACCTTCGTCTCTCCATTTGCGACACTGTATTGTTTTTCTTCATTTATTTTAGACTAAATGCTTTATCTGTTTCAGTGTGTGTGTGTGTGGTAGAGCTATATCTCCTAGTATTGATTCATTACTGCCTGTATACCTGTTCTTTTTTCTCGAACAGTATGAGATTATTCATGCCCACATCCATGTTGACAAAAATATGAAATATTCATGATGCTGGAGGAGATATGTAGGTGTGTACAGCTCTGTAGGTGTGCAGCACTGGTACTCTTAATGCAGTGTGGAGAGGCTTCCTCTTCCTCCCGTATGAGAGTCAGAATTTCGGAGCCTTGGGAAGTTTGACACAAGGGTTAGCTCCGTGAGAAGCACTTCCTCAGCCACGCTTCCAAATGCTATGAAAAACCACCTCAGCAGCTGACTCATTCTGTTATACCTTTTCGATGAGGTGCAGAAGCCAGAATTTACATATTGTCGTGTTTGGAACACGCGGCAGTGTTGCGTGTGCTGTTATGCTTGTCGAAAGGCAGGTGGGTGATTAACTGAGAGCGCTTGGCTCACCTCCGGGTTCAGTCTGCCTGTGGAACTCTCCTCCCTCTTCAGGCAGCCTTAACCTGCTGCTGGTCCTCCAGGGTCTTCAGACCGCAGGCTACCGGTGTTCCTGTGGGATTCCAGTACGCAGTGTTTGCCTGCTCACTACTTATGTCCTGTGGTGATGCAAGGTTGGTGGTGTGTGTGCTACTTTTCAACATTTCAATGTTTCCTCATCTACTTAAAACTAATGTGCACACACACAAACAAAAACACATAGACACAGACATGCATATACTGTATGCATACACACACCTGGACACACACTGACTATTTCTTTAAATTGATACTAGCAGGAGACAGCAATGATTGCAGTGAAAATTCTACTTCGAATTTAGGCTTCATGATGTCCTTACCAAATGTGGTTCATTCCCCTCGGAAAACCTCCTGACCCAACTGGCCAATTTCTCACATCGGTTCTTTATCTCCCCCTCCCCTGTGCTTAGCATACCTCTGGCCGTGAGGGCGAAACCCTGTTATCGAGATTCTTCTCTTTTGTTTGAAGTGAGTTTGACACGGCACTGGGGAAATAAGTCCAGCAAACAGCAAACATGTGAAGCGTCACCCAAGAGGAAACATGCCAGAAAAAAAGCACCAAAGGACACATGAAGACAAACAAGATATGACGACCCATCCTTCCCTTAACAGTGAGGTCATGTTTACAGAAAACATTAAAGACAGTGTCTCCAACATACTGTATTGTGGTATGAACTCAAACATAAGAAATCTACTGATAGAGTGTTTCAAACAAACGTAAGCAAATAGAATTGGTGACCTTTATACCAAATTTAGGGATGAGCCAAACTTCTAAATGTAATTCAATGTGAATCGCAGCTGGCACTGTACACAGATACACATTCTTGCCATTGTACACACAACACACACAATTCAGTTGCACTAAAACTCTATATAATATATTCTCTCACATGACAAGCATTTTAAGGTGGAGTCCATGAATTTTACATGATGGACCACAATGCATGACGTCCCATCTTCATTCAAGTTAAAAGCTCAGTATAGCCATTCAATCATATCCGTTCCCCAGTCTACTCTAATGAGGTCCACTTCATTCTAGATGAGGCGCTCTGCAGCCATGTAGAAGCACATGTTTGAGTCTTGAGCAGTGTCTTTTCCCCTTTGCTAAGGCAGATGATGACTCCTGAAACACAAAGACAACTTCCCCTCTTGAGCGCACATGCACAATTTTTACAAAGAGAACACAAGACATGTATATGGCACTAAAGATCCTCAAGGCGTGTCAATGTGTGTCTGCATGGAAATGTATCGCCACGTCACCATGACTTCTATTTGCATGAGAACACGTGATCACCATGAACACACATTTTGTAGCTGTAGCCACTGTTTTTTTTTCCACCCAGTCCACGTAATGATAGAGTGATTCTAATTAGAAAGCGTTGCTAATAGCATGGTTTGAACTTGATGAGTTTCTGGAAGGCCTGCTTGAACTCGTCGTTGAAGATGGTGTAGATGACGGGGTTGATGAGGGAGTTCAGGTAGCCGAGCCAGGTGAAGACGTCGAAGAGCAGCGGGTCGAACCAGCACTCCTTGCAGATGGCCTTGACCAGCGTGCCCACGAAGAACGGCAGCCAGCAGACGATGAAGGCGCCCAGGATGATGCCCAGCGTCTTGGTGGCCTTCTTCTCGCGGGCGGCGCACAGGCGCTTGCGCTCCAGCACGTTGTCGGCCAGCTTCACCTTCACGCTGTTGGCGAAGAGCGGCGAGCCGCCGCTGCCTCCGGTTCTGCCGCCGCCGCCGCCCTGCCCGCCGGCTTGCCCCGGCCCCGCGCCCACCATGGGGTGCAGGTTGCCCTCCTGGTTGGAGGCCGAGTTGAGGGAGCAGAGCGAGGAGCCGGCCGACGTCTGGATGAGCTGCGCGGTGGTGAAGCGCTTGCCGCAGGCGGCCGGCGACTTGAGGATGCGCGAGCGCGCCGCCACGTAGATGCGGCCGTACAGGATGACCAGCAGCACGGTGGGCACGTAGAAGGCGCCGAACGTGGAGTAGATGGTGTAGGAGATCTGGTCGGTGTTGACCATGCAGTCGGTCAGCTCCTCGTGCGCCTTGGCCTGCCGCCAGAAGAGCGGCGGGATGGAGATGGAGATGGCGATGACCCACACGACGGCGATCATCAGGCCGGCGCGCCGCATGGTCCGGCGCCGCGAGTACTCCAGCGCGTCGGTGATGGCCCAGTAGCGGTCCAGCGCGATCACGCACAGGTGCAGGATGGACGCCGTGCAGAAGGTGATGTCCGACGAGAGCCAGATGTCGCAGACGATCTGGCCCAGCGTCCACGTCTTGCTGACCGTGTAGAGGATGGCGATGGGCATGACCAGGATGGACACCAGCAGGTCGGTGACGGCCAGCGAGCCGATCAGCACGTTGGCCGGCGTGTGCAGCTTGCGCGTCAGGAAGATGGTGGCGATGACGAAGCCGTTGGACAGCGCGGTGGCCAGCGTCACCACGGCCAGGATGGCCGACAGCGAGATCTGCAGGCCCAGGAGGGTGGCGGGGTCCCAGGGGGCGTCCGTGCTCGCCGCCTCGGCCGTGCCGTTCAAGAGGAAAGGCTCCAGCGTGCTGTTGTCTGGCTCCATCTTATCAAGCCGTCCCACACTCGTAAGAGTTCAAATCAAGGCTAGGGAAAGCATAGCTGGTCCAAGGTAAAGTCTCGTCCCTGTAACATACATTATCATGGACTGCTTCATGTAATGTACACAGAGTCAAGGTTGAACTCTTCATCAAACATTATCTTTGATGTATGTTGCTTGTTTCCACTAACTGTTACAACTAATGAGATTGCAACTAATGAGCATTCAAATGCAATTCTAATAGATTCTTTTGAGCAACAAATCAGCCGCTGTGTATTTTTACTACGGGCTTCGATATCAGTCCACCGTCACGTTGACCAGCTCTCCTATCTGTACCTGTGTTGGTGTTCATTGCTCGTGGGAGATGGGAGGTAATTGGTATTCCACACGGTCTCTCAGTCCTTATCTTTACTCCAACCGGGTCAGGCCCAGTCTCTGGGTGATGTCCTCGGGACCCTGAAACACAATCTCCACTCTCTTCCGAAGCTGTGCAGCTCACAGAAACAAGAGCGCAGTCTGACAAAGAGGGGTTCTTGCCACCGCAGGTTAGGTGGATGGAGGGGGTGGTGTTGGTGGTGGTGGTGGTGGTGGTGGGGGGCGGCGGTTGGACTATGTTACGTGTTTTGCTTTTAATGAACTTGTTTTGATGACGCTAATTTTTAAAAATCGGAACAAAAACACACGTCACCCCGTTCCACCGTCTCATTTGGTTAGGCGTAACACAGCAAAGCACTTAGAATAATCCATTACGTTCCGCTTCTCGCTAGGTGACTTTGGTGTTCCATGATGAAGGAAGACAGCTCCCTGAACCACCTTGGCAAGTGGAATGATGCATACAAATACTGACTTGTTTTTTCCAACATGTAAGATTCCCAAAAGAAAGAGTGAGAGCGATAGTCCCCAGCTGAAGCTTTCAACTTGCTTGCAGAAACTCTGAAGTAAGGACCATTTCTTCATTCAGAGTCACAAGCTAGACAAAGAAAGAAAGAATGAGAGAGAGAGAACAAGAGAAAAAGAGAGAGGAAGAAAGGGAAAGAGAGAGAGAGAGAACTGTGAGGTGTATATACTTTGAATGTGTGAGAACACATATTCCATAGCCACTTCAAATGCAAACCCACCTTGTGCATACATGAAGTTGCCTCCGTCACACACACACACACACACACACACACAGTGAGATGTCACATACAGTACACACCTCTCTCATCTACAGTAAATCAGTACACCAACATGTCTCTCACTGCTCTGCCTCTCACAAACACCACCATATGCATATACTGTAGGCTTTCAATTTCCATCACATGCAAATAGATTGCTTGATATTGCATGGCACAGAACTTGCTTATGCACGGACACATACCTCCACCTGCATCAACATATCTGCATACAGATACACACACAAATACAAATACACACACAAATACAAATATACACACACACACACACACACACAGGTTGGTGGAGTCACTGATGAGCCGAGCGTATTAGAGTGAATGCTGCAGGCAGGTTCGCTCATATCATGATGTGTTGCTGCCCACTGCTGTGCTCCTTCAGGCTAATGATGGCTCCCGGTGTGGGCACGCGGCAGCTCATTATTTAAAGGTGGGGTCAACGGATGACACCGCCTTGGTTCATGCTTGTGTTTATGTTTATGTTATAGCAGACGCTAAAGCAACTTATGTTTGAACTAAACACCAAATAAAACACACCAGAGAGGTAGCTCACACCTCCCCTCAGGGCTCTGAGAAGTTAGAAACATTTTGGACTCTTGAAAACTCTTGACTGCTGCTTTAACACGCACAATAACGTACAGCGTAGCCCTAAAACACTAGCTTTGTCTTGGTTTTTGTTTTCAATCAGACTGAAATTAATCTGATTTGTTGTGTTTTCTACTCTTAACAACAACGTAATAACCATACGGATAGCAGGTTCACAAACTCTTTACTAAAACTCTCGGTTGGACAGGTTCATTCAATACATCTCAGAGAACTGTATCAATCCGCAGCTTGATAGGAAAACATAGTGCCATGTTACTACGCATAATATAGTTCCTACAGAACACAGTAGTTCATTTGAACATAACACGATTAAAGATATCAACTGAACTGTTTACATGAACTCTAAATACACCCATTGGCCTTTAATCTGAGTTTAGATGTAACAAGCATTGAATCATTTAGAGGCTCCTAGCTGTAATGCACTATGAAACACATTGTTTACGACACTCATTATTACCACTCAGGAAACATCTGCCCAGAGAGAAGAAATGTAGTACCACAATGGGAGTGCCAGTTTACATGAGTGGATTTTTCTCACCTCTACCTCTCTCGATCTGATTGGATATTTAGTCGGATCAGGCCAAATCCGATTGGTCGAGGTGTTCACATCAGGCATTTTTGTTTCGACTGAGCCATTACTCTGTTTGCAATCAGATTAGAAGTGTCCATGTAAACAGGGTTATTGACTCTTGTTCATGAAGATTTGAGCCACGGACAACATTCAACATCACCCCAACAAACTAGTGAGAGATTGTATCATAATGACCCCGTTTTAGAACTCAGAATCCCCACTGAGAGAGCACATACTTGTAAGTGTTAGGATCAGTTTTCTGCTTGCCGTAAAACCTGGTCCCAAGGCTGCTTTGAGGCTTAGCTCAAGAAGTCCTCAAATAAGGGTAAAGCTGGCCTGACCCTGGTGCAACACATGACAGCACCGGTCATGGTCATGCTAACTTGACCTCTGTGATTGGTCCAGAAGGGACTGGTCTTGTGCTTCACCTCCTACTGTCAGATGTTGCTGGTGTTTAAACGATCTGGTATGGAGCATCCAAGCAAATGCTATAGGCTAATGTTACATGAAAGATTTCTAAAAAAGAAGTAGCTAGTAAGCTTGTTAGGTCAAAGAAACCTGTATTTGTTTTCATGTAAATAATTAGATAAGTGGATAAATTCATAATAAACGGGTGGCTGTGTGTGACCAACCATATGGCCTGAGGAGGAGGTGGTCAGACACCGGTCATTTGACCGGCTCCCTGCACAAGCGGCTCACTCTGCACATGGCTTCACTGGAGCCCGAGAGACCGATGTGACAGGTGGGCGCCCCCATCTGCTCCACATCTGTCAGGTTCAGGAACCTGTCAGAGCGATATGAGCCAAGACGCAGACAGAGGTGGGAACTTTGTGTCTTCTGTTTGCTGTCTTGTTGTTGTTGTGCTTCTTACTGTGGTTGCGCATCACGAGTGGTGCTTTTCAAAGGCAAAATGAGCCTCTGTACCTATTCACCGTGAAGGTGCCAGTCTCCGTTTTTAACAAGTGTCAGTTGTTCAATGTGAGTTCAGAGAAAAATGGCAATAAACGAAATAAAAAAGGGGGCGCTTTGAAGTGCTTAGGAGGCTTTGGATATCATAGCCTGATATCACATTATGGTTTCAAACAAATAGGCCTACAAGTATTCTTGATTGTTGTAGGTTGAAAGAGGCCCAGCAAAAATAAAAATTGAGGGGGAAAAAAAACAGAAAAACAATTCTAAATGCACCAAGTGAGATTATATGGAAATGTCTTCCTATCTGATGGTCCACATCACCAAAATCACTTCCATCTGTGGATTGCTAAATTTAAACCCTACATCTTGCCATGAGGCAAAAAACAATCTCAGAGAGAGGGTATTGCTATTGAGTTTAAAACAGTATAGCCTTGATACCTGCTCTTCCATAAGAGATGTTAGGCATTGCTGTGTGGTATTGCTTCAATACATCTGTTGGTGCAAAAGCACATCCACAATACCACATCAACTCCTGTACACTGTTTTATCAAATATATGCATCTCTACCAACACCCTGACTATATGAATTTGACCCCAACCTCTTCATTCACCCCAGAAAGCCTATGATTTGATAGCAACACCATCAAAACTGACCCATTAGGTGTAGAGATATGCTGTTTTTAATTTCCATCCCACTCTTTTTGCGGCCATTTTGGAAATACGTCAATAAAAACATTTGCCACTGCCTACATTTAATGCTCGCTAGATGTCCCAAGGATACCAAAAATGCAAAAACCTCAATAAGTTATTTTTCTAATCTTGTAAGTTTTCCCCCTGACTAAAGCCTTAATTTAGTCAGTCGGTCAGTCAGTCAGCCGTAGCCATTCTATGGGCCTGGAGAATACATTTCCATTCCTGCTGTGCTACATATCCTTCATAACTGCTTGTGGCGCTTCCATTTGAATATGCATTTGCCAATCTGGCAGGACCTGCACTGCACTGTAATGATGGAAACACCAATTCAGCACAACCTAGCACCCTTGTATTTTGGTTTCTTAGTGGTTTATACTGACAGATAATATGTGAAAGGGGACTCGAGACAATCAGTGAGGCATCCCTAATGGACTCCATTTGGCTTTAAAACCACCAACAAAACAATTTCACAAAACTCTGTCTGGAGTAATAGAATACATACAGAACAGTTTCAAGGCCATTCATTACATGGAATGTTGTCAGACTATAAGACCGCAGACGTCTACATGCCACTGTAAAGGCATAAACATCCTTTGATGTTGTTGGTTTGTTACTCTTCCGCACCCCTGTCCTCTTCACCTATCAAGCGGCCTGTGAGGGAGAGATTCAAGTACTCAAACAACATAAAGCCAAACCTCCCACTGCCAATGTCAAAGGCAAGTCCATTTATGTCACACCCAAACAAAACTTGGACTAGGGGGTGCTTTCAGAGCTGCAAGAGAGGTCTGTGGACAAAGGATGAAAAGCATTTAAGAACTTTTTTTTACAAAAAAAGAACAAACTCAGGCTTAGAGCTCCTGTACAGAAGCTTTTTTGTGCCCCAGCATTTGGTCTCTCCATGGCCCTCCAGAGACCAGTAAAGTGCTCTTCTGTTACAACAATAATGTTCCCCTATGAGTCATCAACTCAGCCTACATGATGGAGGAGGCCAAAGACCTGCAGAAAACTGAAAGTGTTGTTAGGCTTTCTGGGAGGACAATTTTGAACAGGGGCATCCCTGCCTCAATCCAATTAAATCTGGACCCAGGCCTAAATCTACAGAGTGATTTAAAGATGCACTGCAGCCATCAATTAACCACTACAAACTCATATTTGCAAGGTACATATTCATACATTTTATGTAACGAAAAATACTTAGTGGCCTTTGAACGGCTAATTGACAATTGAAGTCAAAGTCTAGTCATGTTATTGAGCAGATATGATCAGCTTTTCTGCTGTTTTTCCGATGTAGCCATCTTACATTCAGTATAGACCTTAATTTCTCACAATATTGGCAGATACTCTTGTCCAAATTGATCTGTGAGTTAAGTGCTGATATGATAGAGTGAGAAGAGGACAGGACTTTTTCCCTCTCCACGCTGTGCAACCTCAGGACACACAGTAGGTCATCCACTCCAAGAAACTTCTAACAGGGCTAAATATCAAAACCCACAAGTCAGCCACTCAGTCATTCTGTGCCTGTCAGGTCCAATAAGCGCTGCGAGCGCTTGGTTAGACCCGTGCCCAGGAGAGACGTCCCGGCTGTTTCAGGAGCTGATGGGTTCTGTGTGTGAGTGTGTGTCTGAGAGAGAATGACCTGCCTCTCCACGGGACACGGGAGACTACGGAGCCTCTGAAGACATGGGCTCAGACGAGATGTGGACGGCACCCCTGCAAAGGCCTGGCCGTGAGTAATGAAGATGTGTGTGAGTATAGGTGGGTGTTTGTGTGTGTCTGACTGGGTGGTAAGGATGGCTCCAAGATGACAATTACTCCTGCGTTAGAGGGCAAAGTTAATGAGGAAATCAAGACTCCAAAATCAAAAACAGGCAGGTTCAATAAACATGCAGACAGACAGCATTAGCTCTCCGGCACAGCCGCTAAAGCAGCACAATCATACACACTCCTAAAGACAGACACACTCACGCACAATTGCGCACACCCGCACACACACACACACACACATACACCACAGAGAAGCAGTAGCCTAGTTTAATCCCCTGCCTCTGGTCTTGGGCTGCTCTGCGCTACTGAGACGGTCAAATTGATTTTACAGGGATACGGTAGCGAGCCATGCTAAGATAATGTTTATTCTGTCCTGTGGGGAACTGCAGGAGGGTGGAGGGTTGCAAAGAGCACCAGCATTGGCCCTGATTGTGTATGTGTGTGTGTGTGTGTGTGTGTATGTGTGTGTGTGTGTGTGTGTGTGTGTGTATGTGTGTGTGTGTGTGGGGGGGGGGGGGGGTATTATATTGATGTACAGGTGCCCAAAGTGGCTGATAAATTGACTAATGGAGGTGGTCGTGCTCCATCGGCTGGGGTGGTCATTGACGTGTTGCTCTTACTTCACAAGCACTCCGTGTGAAGTGCATAGTGTGAGTACTGCTGCTAAATATGTCAATACTTCCTGATCTGACACCTTCCACAGCAACATAAAACCAGTGAAGAGGAGAAGATTATAAATGGTGTGTCACATTTGTAGAAAATATGACAAAAATGCTGAAGCCAATTCCTCATGTGTTGTCAATTCTCATCATGCTGATCAACGGGCCAGGCACGTTAATTTAATGACATCACATGCATTACATATAACAACTGTGAATCCAGTTGTGTAACTGAGTCCCACAATCAATTAAGCCTTTCACAAACGCCCCAAAAAACGTCACAGAGCAACTTCTAATTCCTCACTGCTTTAACCGTGCCTAATAGGGGGCACACAAGTCTGTGAGAGTGGACAGCCGATTTCACAATCTGATGTGCACAGCGACTCATTTGGCTGTCATTACAGACATATATCCTGGGGCCGTCTCTAAACTGTTATCATTTGCTAGAGCCCTCCAGAATAGCAGCGCCTTACTCTGGCCTCATCAGGGAGTCGTCCTTATGCAAAGGCACTCACGAGAGAGCCCCCTGTGGCTTGCGCGGCGAATGAAAAGCACTTGGGTCTGTATAAAATTGGCTTTTTATGAACAGAACTGTGCAAATACGGCAACGAGGCATTCTGCTGTACTGCCATTTCATGTAGTTTCTCATTTGCTAAGCGCAAGAGATTTTGCACATGAGCAGAATATTAACAGAGCAAATGTTGCAAATGTGTGGCAAGGAGCTACTTTAAAATGTATTGACAAAAGTCACCCAATATGACAAATAATTTATTTGCCAGAACCTGTGAGCAAATCTAATTATAGATATTGCAAGGTGAGGGGAGTCTGAATAAAAAAAAAAAAACAAACACTTTACATAACAGGAATGTCATAAAACATAAAGAAAAATCCATATATCTTTTATGTTCTGTATTTTTTTGTGATTCAGTCGTACAGTATGTGCTATGTAACATTCTATCAATGTTAAATGCTGTCTGTTTGAACAAACATGCATGTATTTTTTTGCTGCCTTCCAAGACTATACAGCTTGGTATTAAAAAAGAGGGATTAAAATACAAATGAAAAACCTCCTTGGGTAGTAAAGTAGACATCCGCCCATTTCTGACGGACTCCTCCAAAAGTCCTGCGTTGTTGAATTTGTTGTTTGTTTACATCAATTATAACACTTTTTATCAGTTGTCCTAAATTATCCCTGCAATTTGGGAGCTCAATGCGGAGATATTTCTCTGGAAATAGCCTGCGTGTGCTTCTCCACCCATGGATTTGCATGCTCAGGGATGACGAGAGCGTGGGTTGGACAATGCTCCAAGGGGCTGCGGCTGCCGTGGAAATCTGATGGCGAGAGGGGGTGTGCGGTGCAGTGCGGAGAGCTTATCTGACTGCGTGCTTTTCTGGAGGAGGATGGCTTGAGAGCTGTGCTACGGGGGAGGGGAGTGGTGGTGGTGGTGGTGGTGGTGGTGCTTTGGGTGTGAGTCGAGGTCCGGGGTTAGAGGGATTGCAGTGCTTACTCAGATGGATGTAGTGGGAGGCACAGATGGTTAGTGACAATGTGGTAAACCTCTGTGCAACATAAGCCCAAAAAAAGGAAAAGTCAACTGCCCAGATTCGAGGGACGTTTAATCTGTGTCACTATCCTCTCTGGTGGCCTAGCAGCCAAAACAGAGCTTTCACATGCCTGTTTGTTCACACGAGTGATATGAGAGAGAGAGAGAAAGAGAGAGAGAGAGACAGACAGAGAGAGCCCATGAAAAGAAATCAGACTGACACTGTGAACAATGTGACTTCGTAGCACCCATATGGTGCTCCAGATGTGGCCGTATTTGACACTGAAACTGACGATTCAGCAATTATGCAACTCTCCTCCAGTGCACTCAATCTATCGCTCCCGGCTACTGGATAGAACTATGGCATTGGCAGAAAAGGGGCACGGGAAGTAGGGCAGGCTCAGAGTAAGGTGGGACACCTGAGTCCTCCAAATCAAGCTGAGAGTGGAGCTTTTGCTAATGGTGGCTGGCTGTGTCTCACAAGGGAACAGTGCCAGCAGTAAGCCCAGAAAGCTTCATAAATATTCAGTTGATTCATAACACCATTGGAAGGGACAACGGTGCTTAGTCATTTCAAAACACCCTCAAGACTGACCCTTATTTCAATCATGTTTCATTTTAACTCCTTTCAGCAAGTTGCAGATGAGAAACAAATTATTTTTAAGGAGGACACAAAAGGTCATCATAAAAGAGCAGTATTAAAGGGATAATCCGGAGTGAAATGCACTTTAGATCATTTTTTCGGACTATTGGGAGTACATACGTTGAGTTGACACCAAAATCACGTCATTCGGATGTATTTTGAGAAAGTTCGAGCTCACCGTTTTTAGCCAAAACTCGTTAGCCTGGAAGTGACTGAGGCATGTCCTTTCGCCGCTACAAAACGCTATTTTTATACCTCTTCTACTGTTCCAAACAACACTACACTTACGTGGTAGTGAGTAGAGGATCCCTAAAGCCAAACCGAAGTATCCCCACGTCTTTATGTGGTCGGATAGAGAGTCCAGAATGAATTTAATCGAGTCCGTACCTTTCCGGAAATGTTAATAAAGTGTTGTTTCAGCGTTGCTAGCTGCAGCAGCGCCATTTCCGGAAAGGTACTGACTCGATTAAATTCATTCTGGACTCTCTATCCGACCACATAAAGACGTGGGGATACTTCGGTTTGGCTTTAGGGACCCTCTACTCACTACCACGCAAGTGTAGTGTTGTTTGGAACAGTAAAAGAGGTATAAAAATAGCGTTTTGTAGCGGCGAAAGGACATGCCCGAGTCACTTCCAGGCTAACGAGTTTTGGCTAAAAACGGTGAGCTCGAACTTTCTCAAAATACATCCGAATGACATGATTTTGGTGTCAACTCAACGTACGTACTCCCAATAGTCCGAAAAATTGATCTAAAGTGCATTTCACTCCGGATTATCCCTTTAATGGAAGCTTCAGTGAGTTTTTCCTGGAAGACTTGATCCACATTCATTAATGAATGAATGAATGAATGAATGAATTAATTAATTAATTAATTCACTCAATCATTCACTCGCTCACTCAATCAATCACTCATTCAGTGGTCTTGAAATAATAACTTACTATCTCCTTTAACAAACTGTAAAGTGACTGCTGCTCCTACTCTTGCTTTGTCAGACTGTCAATCATTAAAAAGAAAAACAATCACACCAACACACCAGTACCCATGCAGAAACAGTAATCGGCTTTTCCCACTGATAGTAACAACACAAAACGTTATATTCTATTTCAGTCAATCTGCAGATACTGCCAAAGACTTCTGACTGTTCTGTAGTGAGTAAAGTGGTTATCATTTGCCAAGCGCCACTCCTTAATTGCCTCTGGTGATTCTTTGAGTCTACTCATTACAGAGGGAATTAGCGTGTAGCACAGCTAGTTGGATGTCTGACTAGTCTGACTGGCAGGCAATCTCTGCTCTTGCCTGTTCTAATCCATTGCTTTAAATGCCTGCAATGCTATTTGCCTTAGCAAGCACAAACAGAATTGTTTTAGAAGATCCATATAAATACACTTCAAGAGATGACTGTCTGGTAGATGGACGCTATAAATATAATTTATTAAGTATAACTGAATGATTGTGCATAATATCGCAGCATTTTCCACACTCATAACAGGTCAGAAGGTAATGTGATCAATAATGAAAAGCTGGACCAACTGTGTGTGGTGTATTCTCACAAGCCACATGCAGTATAGCCTACCTTCTCAGCTGAATCATAGAGAAGAAGACGAAGAGAAATCTATGGAACTGTTTGCTTTAGGGAGCTTGTTATGGGCCTGTGCTATGCAAGCGCCGACAGGCCCCTATCTCAGGAAGCTCTGCAGTGCCTTATCGCTAGGGGATGCTTTATTAACACTGAGATGAGAGGCACAGATAGAGAGACAACACAAAACACCCGGCTGAGAACGGCTTCAGGAGCCAAAATGGTGGACCGTGTGGCGGGGAGTGTCCCAGAGACAGAGTGGGGATAAGAGAGAGAACATTAGTCTGCAGGGCGATGATGAGACTAACGGCGATTATGTATAGAGCTGGCCCAAGCAGCCCAGCTGACCATCACTTCTCATTTCCTGTCAACACACCAGCGGCAGCTCTGTCCATCATTCAATTACACAGGGGCATGAAGTACAGCTATTACGGCTCATATTTCTCTCCTGCCTGTTCCACGTGTGATGGGCCGTATGGACATACATCACCCACACATGCACTTTCTCTTGAGAATACTTATGGTGTTTGCATTACAGCATGCATAATTAGATCCCTGTCTCCAATGGACCATTATAAAGATGGTCTCACAAAGGAACTGCCAAGGCTGGATGATGACAAGGATGGGCCGTGTCGAACAGATTGGTGAGACATAGATGAATGGATATGTACAGACATGCGAGTGCTGCTGGCTGACTTATTATTACAAGTGATATTTTTATTTTATTTTACCTATTCTTTATTTCGCTAGGAGAATCCTGCTGAGAGCCTAATCTCTTTTTCAAAGGAGCCCTGAGGCGGGAAATTTACAATACTGTACGTTTTCAGGAAATGTAAGTTCATTGCTATTATAGTTTTCCCTTTGTAAAATCATTCAAGTTACAACACTATCAGTACAGTTGAACTTTTACTATAGCCTATAGGTTGACAAGATTTCACAGTTGTTTGTCTTATTGAGGTTCTGATAGGCGACAAAGAGAAAAAGGATTTATTTGGATCAGTGAGACGACAGCTTTTGTTTATCCTGGTCTGGCATAATTTATCCAATGCGTCACTGATGCAGCTCCACCACTATTGAGCCATTCCAGAGAATGGTGAAAACAGTTCAACTGTTGAATAATGAGAAGCACTATAAACATCGTCGGCATGTCTGCCTTCAAGTGCGATTTACGACTTGGACAATGTAAAAAGCCCAGTGAACAGAATCAGTCAAGTCAATTGGAGATCTGAGAACTAGTCCAATGTATTGCTGTTATAATATTCTAACTATGTTAACCAATCATGAAAAACACAACATTCCACTAACATTTACGAATGCAGGTGATTGTGAGACATGAACAGCAGCCTATGAACGAAGACTAAATCTCTCTTTCTCTCAAATACAAAGGCATAGATGCTCTTGGGCACTTATACATTTGAGATGCTCTGAGATTAGCATAAATCAATTCATTCTAGTTTTCTTACTACTGTGAGAAGTCCTGATGTAGCGTGACCACTAGCATTGTGAACTGGTTAAATCATTAGGATACTGTAGACCTGTAATTGACTGTAATTGACTCTACTTTTGGTGTACAAGGATATAGCGTGAAGACTAAACCCTAAAAACCTAAATGTCACAACAATCTGAGAGACTGTGTACTACAACCAGAACAAGATGAGCACTAAAGTAAGGTATTGAGCTGTCATGGTGATCCACAGTGTCCACACAAAGTAAGTGAATCCATTTTGGAAATATATGCAGCTGTGGAAAATGGTAGATGCTTCAAGTAATCAACCAACATAGGTAGGATAGACAGCAGAATTTGCAAGGTTTATATCAACTTCAGACACTAAAAGGGTTGTCAAGAACAAAATGAATTAACTCTGTGTGTCAGACATAACATTTCCTTTAAAGGTTTTCGATGGAATCATGGCAATGTGTCATAAAAAGATTGTGTGAAGTTTTAAGACATACTTCAAAATCAACATAATGACTCAATGTGTGCTCTACTACACAGTGGAACAGGACACCATAGAGCTACGCAGAAAATCCAAGAGCATATTCACATGAGGTGCATCTCAATTCACCAATGTGTTCATTAAAATAAATAATGGCATCATCCGATTTTATGGGGCAGATATAATGTGCCAGTTCATTTAGACCATTCATTTAATTTGTAAATTGGAGCTAATTTTTTAACATACAACTGTAATTGTCTTCCTCTGCAACATATTGAAAATTAAGACCCACTCCAAGTCAAAACATTCTACAGTGGCGTACTGAGAACAGCCGCTTGCAGCAGAATGACCTCAAGGAAAAACAATGGTGAGGATCCCATGGCTCCACCATGAACCTGTAGGCCAGGGCAGAGTCAGGGCCATCAACTGAGGCTTGGACAGGACATTCGATGGCTTACAACTCTTTCATTTCCACTCTCTCCACAAGGACAAGGGCAGAATTAGACATCACAAGGGCATGACAGCTTCATGTCCTGAGTTGCCGTGTACTACTGGATAAGGTGGAGTGGGTGAAGAAGACAAAAATTGAATTTTGGCAGCTTCCACCATGCTCGTGGGCTACAACCTACATAGTCTCCAAGTCGATCTAACATTCCATGCCAAACAATCACAACTAAAGCCAAGTGTAAGAAAATCTTGGCATCAGATTGATATAATGCAAATGAATTGCCATTTACATGAATGTCAACCCGGCAATGACGTAAAAAACCATCAACTCAGTTCCAGGATTTAAGTTAAAGTACTTGTAATCATTAGTTTGATGTTCCTCAAGGTCAATAGAACATGGCTAGACTGATTGGATCACTGGTTACTCCACAAATAGAGACCATGACAAGATCCCTGTGGCCTTTACTGAAGGGCAGATATACAAAGGCCGCATAATACGACTATCAGCAGCATTCATTCACCCTCTAACAGGGTAATAATAGCGGAACTATTATGGTTCCAACAGCTCTTTCTACCTCTTTTTGTCTCTTGCAGCTTCTGCTGTCAAAATCAAAATCTAAAACAAATCAAGCAAAGAACACACATCCAATCTCTAAACACTGGTGCTGGACAAACTTGATATCAAATGAACCAAAGAAAAAAGTCTGCTACACCATGAGCTCCTGATAGCCTGGATACTTTTATATTGTGACGTTTCGGGAGTTACCCCTTCCTCAGACCACTGTTCAGTTTCCCCACGTGTGTTTCAAAGTCTCCTTTGAACAGGCCCTTGAGTCTGGGAAGACTTTTCCATTTACATCGGGATTTAGAGATGTTTACAGAATTCGCCTGTTTGATGTACAGAGGCAGAGTGTTCCATATAGCTTCAGTAAATAATGTATAAAACCAGCTTCTCCGTTTTGCTTGTGGGCCACTTTGGGCACAATGAAATGATTAGCATTGGAAGATCTAAGCTTCCTTTGTGGTTGAAAATATGTTGAAAGCTCAGGGATATATGAAGGTGCTTTGAAATGTAGGGCTTTGTAAGTAATCAACAAAACCTTAATCAATTTTACTACTATAGGCTATTCTTTGGTAGCTACATAGCTGTACAATGAAAGAGTTATGAAGTTATTATTTATTTATTCATTTTTAGACACAGCTGCATTGCGATTCCTGTTTTTCAATCGTTTTCACACGTGTGTATTGATTTTTATCCAATTTCGCGGTGCATCTTTAAATCCCTCCCCTCTAACCATAATGGAGTCAACTGATGAAGACAAATGAATCAAAACTTATGCAATCTCATGGTGATTTCATTGTTACTAGCAATGAAATAACACAATGATAATCATATGTCAACAAGCAGAAAGGTGATATAGAGCAGTAGTTCTGTTGTTTCTGAAGGTTTCTCCCATTGGTGCATTCAACCAACACCTGGATTACACCTGCTTTTAAAGGTATCCAATGCAGGTTCAGGTATTTGCATGTGCCCTCCCTATATACTTGTCACGGTTAGAGCCCTTTCCCCTTGGGCCTCAGTACATGTACATTTGTTTTAGAGCTGAAGGCAAAGTCCATACCCATAGAGCCATATCTACTAACCAGGTAAATTGCAAAGGCTGGTTTTCTGCCTGCGGGGTGCTACAGCTGTGTGGGGCACTGCCTGTTACACTAGGTGCGCAATTCTCTCACAAGCTGTTAATGTAACAAACATGCATGGTGCTGCTTTATAAGGCAAACATTTTTCACCAAAAGATATACAGTAAATCTAAACAATATCTAATCAATCGATATCGCAATTTACCCTCGGTCTTCCTATAAATGTATGTATGTCTCGCCACTCTGTCCTTCTTAGGTAGACACGAGCTTTCATTCATGTGCGGTCTGTTCACACATACAGTGTGATGCTATGTTGTAAGGGGCATAAACAGTAGCGAATAAATAATGCCTAACACATTAAAACGTTATGAATCTTCTTGTGAGTGTGAAAGAGAGAAAAGGTAAGTGGTTGAGACATACATTTAATAGGTTAGGTGAATGGGGGGTGTGGTTAAGAAAGGGACTTGGTAATGAAAATTGAGAGACATGGTCAGTCAGAAGTGCCTAACTGTCCCTGCACACTGAATGTGGTTCATCTTTGATGCTTTATTCCTGTAATATTGACTTGAGTTTCATCATCTCACAGGGCCCCAGTTCCATATACATAAAAGACCTACACCTCATGAAATAATTATCTAAACCTAACAACCCTTGTGATGATGAAATGAAAACCATTGGTTACTTCAACTGCATATCATGATTGGAACTCAAAACTGCATTATGGATGCTTATTTTGGATCCCTATGTGTGTGTGTGTGTGTGTGTGTGGGTGTGGGTGTGGGTGTGTGTGTGTGTGTGTGTGTGTGTGTGTGTGTGTGTGTGTGTGTGTGTATGTGTGTGAAAGAGAGAGAGAGAGAACATGTGTGTGGCACTATCATTTCATAGCGATCAGTATAAGAGATGTGATATTAAGGTCACTGTCTAGGCTATGTCTTCATGAGTAATTATGTCTATATGATGAAGACATAACCCACTGTTTAGGCTGGATGAGTTTCATTTTAAAGGTGCATAAATAATAGATCACTCTGCTTAAACACAGCTAAGCCTAGGCTACTAAAGTCCAGACATAGGGTTGATTTGCCAAATCCCTCACATCTACAGTATGCAGCCTACCAGGTAAAAGACATCTATCCATTCCAGATGTGTTCTTTACATGAACTCTGATCACTTCTTTTCAGCAACTATCAACAACACCAGAAAGCGCTTGGGCTTTAGGTCCTTAAAGATTAGCTATAGGTTAGAGGTCAAGGGGTATGGTTGTTGGAAAATCTGCAACATCCCACAGAGGATTATTGGTTCCCTTTAATTAAAGGCATTTTTCAAAGCTAAACTGCTCCCCTGAGAAGAGTCGGTTTTCCAAACGGTCATAAAAACGTTAGTGTTAGTGTTTGTAAAAGAAAATACAATCCATTCTTCCAAACCAGAAGATCTCTCTGTTTGCTCTAACCTGAGCTTTACTTTGAACCTCTGCTAGGAGGTTGCCTTGATGCCTTGTTCCCGCCTCAAAGCCCGTTGCGCTCGAGCGTGTGCTGGTCCACGCGCAGTAATGCACCATCGACTGGATCGAAGTATTCAAGTGTGCTCGCTCGTCAAACATTCCAAATATGAAACACGACGAAGAGTTGGGTGCATTTTCTCCGGCGAGATACAGTACGTTGAAACCACACTATAGGCATAAACCTAGATATAACTTCAACGAACGTTTTATATTGTTATTTAATTCCGCTTGAAACTGCCTTCTGGAGAACTGTATTGGAAACTGCCTAGAAAGAGCTCATAAAACAACTTTTAAAACACAACTTACCATGGAAAGGCTTGACAAAGTCCTGCTTTCGTCGCATCCTACTGTCCATCGAAAAGAGTGAATGACAACTTCTAACACAGTTCTTCGTTACAGTTCTTCGCTGCCATTTGTGTGAAGAAATATACTTTCTAAGTCTTTCTCATTCGTTTACAGCAGAAGGCGAATCCCGAGGAGATGAAGTATCTAATCCAAACACAAGCTGCAAATATTTCTCATCTCAGCGTAATATGGAAAGCTCATGCGCAGTGATAACTCTAAGAGCAGAACTAATCGTGCAATTATAGTTGAAATATTGAGCTACACAAGTTAAACAGTCCATTATATTACACAGCCCCTAAAGCCTGATTTAAATCCATTGTGTTATGCTCCTGTAGCATAAACACAATTATGTTGGTGTGTGTGGCAATTAAACAAAATGTGAAACTAGGCAACATGTCCATGTCTGGAGTTAGACCATTCCTTATGGGCTAAAGAATTAGGCTATGTTACTCCTCAAAGGTGTTCCCCTCCATGTTTCGACGTTGTAGTGCCTCCAACAGTGGAACAAGGCTGCTTGCATCTTGACATGTTGAAAGTGCTGATTCCCGAGGATATCCCGGCGCGGCTCCCGGTTCCTGTGATATCCGTGGGTCAGTCATTTAAAGTGAGCAACATTTCTCCTAAATTGTCCCCTCCGACCTGTCCAGGTAAAAATTACGCACGCAATATTGAACGCACGAGTCAAAGTCGCTTGAACGGGTTCTCTAAGTGGTGTCCAGCGTCCTTTCGGTGCGAGCGCAAGCTCTGACTGAAAATAGCTGGCGAATGAGTATTTATACCGATCCCTTGCAGCCTGCTGAAAACGGACTGGACGGAGTATGATATCTAAATAACCCATCAGTATGGCTATTAGATAGCCTACAACAGTTTCTAAACCATGGAAGATAAGACTCTACGTTTTCAAATGATTGTTGATTTAAAGTTGATACCACTAATGATAATAGTGATTTAATTGTAGGTAGCTATAGGCATGTATTTATAAATCAACTATATCAGCCATAGGCATGTATTTATAAATCAACTATATCGTTTTACGAATTAACCCTCCTGTTGTGTTCATTTCATGTTAATCAGTTTTGTGTTCCCGGTCAAAAATGACCGACCCCAGTATAGTTGATTGTAAATCCATAATTATACATATGTATTCACCTAATGTTGCTATGTATCTTTTAATTAGCTCAAGTCCTTGTGAACATTACATGTTTTAAAGTTCTATTTGCTATTTCTGGCCTGTAGGCCTCATTGACCTGAGCTCATACAAGTCGTTTTTTAGTAAAAATAGCATAATATATGCATTATTTTGGCTCTAATCAACATTAAAATAAATATATTGTGCTATTTATCATGGAATACTTCATGCTCAAATTTAAAAAGAACCTTTGTTTTGAAACCATTTCAAATTTCTAACAGTGGCACAAAATCACATCTTTTGTGTTCCCGGTCAAAAATGACCGACCCTATTTTAGTTGATTGTAAATCCATAATAAGACATATATTTATCTTATGTTGTTATGGATCTTTTAACTAGCTTAAGTTCTTGTGAACATTACATGTTTTAAAGTTCTATTTGCTATTTATGGCCTGTAGGCCTCATTGACCTGAACTCATACAAGTCGTTTTTTAACAAAATTAGCATAACATATGCATTATTTTGTCTCTAATAAACATTCAGATAAAACATATTGGGTTATTATATCACAGAGTGCATTATGTCCAAGTTTTAAAATAATATTTGTTTTGAAACCATTTAAATTTTTTCACAGTTGCACAAAATCATGCCTTTTCTGTTCCCGGTCAAAACTGACCGGTATGATTTTATTTGTAAAGAATGACCATTAATAGTCAATAGCCTGCCTTTTCTGAGCCACAACTGACAACAATCTCTTGAGTAGTTCTTTAATAAGCTGGCACAGGTCTCCTGAGGTATTTTGACTCATTCTTTCATCGCGAATTGTTCCAGCTGCATAGTTTCCGAACATGGACATTCACTTTGAGCACCCGACACAGATTCTCAATTGGATTGAGGTTTGGGCTCTGTGTGGGCCACTCCAGGACCTGGGTTCTGGTATCCTTGAGCAACTGTTGGACCAATTTTGATGTATGCTTTGGATAATTATCTTGTTGGAAGACCCTGCAACGACCTACAGCTAGTCTAAGAGCCAATTTCTGCATATTATACTTCAAAATTTTCATTTTCTTTTTTCATGATGCCATGCACCTGAGCAAGGTTCTCTGTGCCTGAGGCTGCGAAACAGCCCCACAGCATGATGCTCCCACCACCATGTTGAACTGTGGGGTTCAACTTAGGGTTGAAAAAGCATCTCCCTTTCTTCGCCAAACATAAACAACATCCATGTGCCCAAACAGTTCCAGATTAGTCTCATAAGACCAAAGCACAGACTTCCAGAACTCATTTTTTTATCTCTCAAATGCTCACCTGCAAATCTCAGTCTGTTAGAGAGATAGATAGATAGATAGATAGATAGATAGATAGATACTTTATAGATCCCCAAGGGGAAATTCAAAGTTGTGATGTGCCACTCTTTGAGTAAAGGGGTTCTTCTGAGACGATGGCCCTGAAGCCCACCATGATGAAAGTCCCTCGCAACTTTGTTACTTGAAATATCAACTCCAGAAGAGGCCAGGTCAGCAACAATCATCTTGGCAGATGTCCGGCCTTCTTGCTGACATCTCTGACTATTTTCCTCTCCAGAGTTCTTGAAATTTTGTGCTTACAACCATGCCCAGGTTTGCTTTGTAGAATTTGTCTCCTTGTACTTGACAATGATGCAACGTACAGCAGTTCTAGACACTGTGAAATGCTTGCAAATGGCAGTATAACCTTCCCCCTATGATCTTCCACTATCTTCTTTCTGAGCTCAAGACTGATTTCCTTTGTCTTTGACATGGTCAGTAAGATTAGTCCCTCGATAATGTGTACAAGTGCCTTGTGCCTTGAGTCCTTTTATGCTGATTGCATGCTCGGGTATTGTTTTGAAGCCAATTAACTGTACAGGAGTGGTTTGAAAGCTGATTGGTTAATTAGGTGTGTTTTGATAACAAACAAATCACATGGGCAGTAATATTATTGACCATCCCATCATGGGGGCTAATATTTTTTACCACTATATTTGATATAAAGTAAAACTAAAAATTTATTTTATATTCCAAAATGTACACCAAAAGCCACTAAATATCACTTTTTGTGTGTGCCCAGCAACACATGCATGTGTGGGTGTAGGACAGAAGTCACTCAACTCAATTTTATACACTTTTTGTAGTCACACCCATTCATTTCTAATGACCGGTCATTTTTGACCGGGAACACCACAGGTGTACACAAGTTGAATAAAACACACAAAATTGCATCAAAGTTATCAAAAATTATTTTGTGTGTTCAGATGCCCTATGTGAACAAAGTCATGAAATCTCATGACAATCAGATTAAGTTAACTATATTTTTCAGAGACAAAATGTGCCAAATCGGACAGATTTGACCGTAACACAACAGGAGGGTTAAAGATTGCAGGTACCAAGCAGAATATGCTATATAGCACATGATTTCCCATTAAAACTGGCTGCACTCCTAACACGGTACATGCTGAGTTTCTCCTGAATCCATGTACATTTATTGAATCTTAACTTCAAGTGGAGCTGGGAGAAGCAAAAGAAGGGAGAACGAGGCACTAGACAGTAAGGCCTTGAAGACAGAAAAGAAAAGACAAGGCTATTGTTGCCAACAATCTTTTCTTTTCACACAGTCAAACAGCTATACTGACATATAACAGGAATGTCATCAGAGTATTTTAAGACAAAATCCCAAATACACTGATTTTGAATCAATCAAAATAAATGATGCAATACAGAAGCCACGCCATTTATTGTGCCATGTATCCTATTAAATCTCCAATAAGGCAACAGTGTAGAAACACATCTGAAATTCCAAAACAATGAGGGGGGGGGGAGGGGGGGGGGCAGAGGTTGTGACAGACGGAGTGTAATGAATGTGTGATGATTGGGACTTGAAAATGTGCTCGATTGTTCTAGACACTAAATTCCACCTAAATTCCTCTAAGCCAGACAGACACGGCACATTCTTTTTTCTGTTGCATACACGGTGGTAACTCACACTACACATTTCAATCAGGTCACAGTGTGCTCACAGTGTAGGCCTACATTTGCCTACATCATGGGCAAGTGCACAGTGACAGTATTACCTTAAAATGACAGCTTCAAACTCATGGTACACTGATATGTAATACAGAGAATGAAGTCTCTGAAATCTCAGTCAATGCATGCCCAGATTGATATTGCATTGTGTAAAGCTGTTGATCAGGTAGGATCTTATCCCTTTGCTAGGCCTACATGATACATGTTGATACATGTATCAACTGTTTGCAGGGAATCACATGGTTTCCAAGTATTCTGCTGATAAAGTTCTCCAGAAACTGATGATGATCATGATTATCATCTTTCTGAATCAATATTCTGATTCTGAAGTATGGTATGATATGATCAGCTCAGGTCAGAGGCTATTCATCATTGTTTTGCACTTTTATGATGTCATCACATCACCAAAAGAATTGGTTTACCAAAAGTATTTTGGAATAGCCTATTTATTTTGAGACATTTTCTTTAACCCAACCAAATACATACAGTATGCAGAAAATTATATTTCACATATATGTATTTGAAAGACATGTATACTGTAAATACTGTCACCCCTGGAATAGACATCACTTGTTCTGAGATACCATGTTTGGTTCAGGAGATATAATGTAAAGTATAGCCTATAGGCTTAATTCAGCGGAACATTATGGTTGCCACGATGGCCATTAGGAGGCCATTATAATGATATGAAAATGTTCAGAGCTCCAAACTGAAAAAGTTTGAATTGGACTTCATTTTCACATATCCCCTGTACCCTCCTCGCGTTGCCCCCACCAACTGATTATTTTGCTGTGGACATGTACTGAGAGGTTAAAAAAAAGTCTGAAGAAGATTCAAAAGATTAAGTAATCTTGGCCTACACCACCATGGTCTATAGAAAGAGATGAAGTCCACATTTTCCTTTAATGAGTTGCATGATGTCAGTATCTGTTGAATTGTGCGGAAATGACAGCTTGAGAAGTTTGATACGATTATATCCTCGTCTTATCCCTGTGGGAAAAGCATTGTTGTTTTATCATTCCTATTTTAGGATGTAATTGGAGCACAGTGAGAACCATGCCTCAGAAAACAAGTGTTTTATTTATTTGGGGTACTGATTTTAAGAATGCCTGACTCCAAATTGTTGTTTAGGGGAGGGAAAGAGGGGAGGGGGGGCTTTTAAGAACAAGGTTAGTTCTTACAATTGGAAAAGAATGGGAAGGAATCTCTTTGACATCTGCATTTTTCAAAGCCAGAGAGGGGAAAATGCTTCTCCCCAGCTTTATTTAATCTCTAATTGGATCAGAACAAGCTCCATAAGAAAAGGTAATTAATGGCCCCTTCAGCTCATGTAAATGTTTATCACGAGACAAACTGCTGTATTTTCTTCTCATTGTACACCCACAGGTCTTGTGCTTCAAGTCCAAATGGGGTGTTTGGAGCTTTTCTTGTTTTATTCCCCTTTCCAACATCCCTGGGCAAAAAAGAGCTGGGAGATAAGACACTCGGGATACTGTTAATGGTGCCAGAGTCATGTTGCAGGAGCAGTGAGGCCATTACCAGGGGCACCGAGATAAATAGAAACAGTTTAGTTTGGGGAGATTTGATGTGGCGGTGTCGTGTCTCGCTGATATGATAAAGATCGTTTCATTTGAGCTGGTGACCTTTAAAGAATGCCTGTGCATGTCTCATCAGAAAACAAAATATGATGCCAACTTCAATTATATCACCTAGTGTTATATCCAAAATATGACAAATCATTTCTGTGTGTGTGTGTGTGTGTGTGTGAGAGAGAGAGAGAGAGAGAGAGAGAGAGAGAGAGAATGTGTATGTGGTTGTGAGGGAGGATAGCCTACCTTGGAGAGACAAGCAAAGAGATGAGGGGTTGGCATTGATTTCTGTTCACGGTGTACTGAATTTTGTACAGATTATGTTATTGCTATAAACTGCTTTCAATGAGTCAGAAATGGTATCTCTTTAATATGTATTGGATTGGTACTTGATAGTTTGATGATGTTGACTGTGGGTCTGAGACAGGGATTAGAAACGGTTCAAAGAACGAAAACAAAAACGGAAACAAACGCAATTTTTGGTTGAACGTAACGAAAAACAAGAACAAAACCAATTTCACTTGTTCCATGAAGTGAAAACACCATTTCAATTTTAGATAACCGTTTTTTTATCACTCTGATTAACCTTTCGTTGAATATTATTCAAAAGCACATATCCAGTAGGCTTAGAAAGTTACCTACCCACACAGTGTTCCCCAGACCCCTTAGGATGCATTCAGTCAGATTGTTAGATGAATCAGTGTCTTCTTTGTATAATACAGTAGGTAAGCCTATGAGTGGATAAAAAGGATTTTCATATCCAACACTATCTAACCGCCTTTTAGGCCTGTCATGCTGTAGTTTAGACTATTGCAGGGCTTAAAGCAAGAGCATCTTCTGTGCCTGAAGTTGGTTATTAACCGTAATGTAATGTAATGTTACTATTTAGAGGAGAGGCCTCGGAACAGGAATGAAAAAATAGTGTTTTTGCTCAGAATGAACCAAAATGAAAATCATTCTGTTTCAGTCCCTGGTCTGAGAGCCCAAACACACATTTGGCATGAAATTTTTTGATCCAGATTACCTCACTGCCTTGATAAATAGTAGGAAAGTTAAACATTCCATTTGAGAAAAAAATGAAGACTCTCCTCTACATAAGGAGGGTAATGATTACAGATCACTTTAGGATCCATTCAGTTCAGATTGATGCCATTTAAGTGTTTTTTATAAGCAATACAGATAAGACCAAACTTCTCAGCTAAGCAGTTGCTCCGCTGACTCATAGATCATTTGCATATGCTGTAGACTGGAGTCTGGCTGCAGAAATCTTAGAATGTCCAACTCATGAATTTCCTGAAGTTCACAGCCAAGTAGTGGCATCACATTGTCTTCAAAAGCAAAGACCTTACTTATCCTCCGTCTGCGACCTCACTCTCACACCACACATGATTTTTTTTTAACATTAACTAACACGCCCAATATCTGCTGTCAGGCTTTTACAGCCATCCGTGCACATTTTCAGATGAGATCCTTTTGATTTCAATGTTTGCTGCTGACATAAAAGTGTTTACAGTATCTAAGCGCCCTGACCCGAATAGGACTGCAACCTTTGAGAGTGACACACACAGATGTGATTCAACACTCCTTCCCCCATCTGACTCTTTGTGGCTTATCTGTTAAAGAGCATAGTAATTGGTGCTATTTTTAATGCACGCACACAAACGCGTTTACACATTTATGCATTGCGCCATCTTCAGAGCAGAATTCATGAAATGGCGAAACGCTCCGTCTGGACATCAATTATGACGAGGCAGCAGGAGGCAAAATGCGTCTCTATTGCCACGGTGCCTCAAAGGCTTTGGCAGCCACGCAGCGATGCACGAGAGCCTGTCTCCTTCAAAAACCCATGTTTAAAATTCAGCACATCTGTAGCTCTATGGGTGAACGACAGATGAAGGATGCCTGTTGTTTACAGATGTCTGCAGGGCAAAGGTGTGTGTGTAGGTGTGTGTGTGTGTGTGTGTGTGTGTGTGTGTGTGTGTGTGTGTGTGTGTGTGTGTGTGTGTGTGTGTGTGTGTGTGTGTGTGTGTG
>NC_085013.1:11845016-11917516 GCF_963854185.1 Sardina pilchardus
AGGAGCAAATTCTTCAGTAAGATTAAGAGCTTAGTGTGTTCAACCCACATCTTCTGTGATCTCTCAAGCCTATAGACAGAGACAAAAAGAGACTATTTTGAAAAGTGTCTGTCAAACGAACCACCGTATCTACTATGCGGCGATTAATAAATTATGCATACACCTGAGCGTTGCTATCAGACACGCGCATGCGTGGGGGAAAGGCAATTAAGAAACCACGATACATGCAAATTGATCATCTCAAGTAGGGTTAATTACCTCTGCATACGCAAATGAACTTGTCGAGTTCCCTAGACCCAGACAAAAGTGAGCTACTTCATACTTTATTCTGCTCTAATTGTAGTGCAACAGAAAGCAGGCTTGCATGGTTAAAATAAAATGAAGATAAAATACAGCTAGTTATCAGTAAGGGCTCTACATTTCACCCTGTCGTGCCCATAAGATGTTCTCAATAAGGATGACAAATTGTCCTGTATCTATGTGAAATAATGATGGTTTACAGTTGCGTTTTGTTGGCTCGTGCAATAAATATATTTATGATTTAGCACAGCGTGATTATGGTACAGTTAGGAAAAATGACTCCCTATTTCAGCTAACAGTCGTTATGTGATAACTCAGAGGCATATTTATTGCAAGCTGGAAACTCTTATAGCACGATTATGCATATTTATGTTTCCATTATAAGCATATAGCTGTTTTCAGTCACTGACATACTTTGAGAAGCACACAGGCAGGCACACACACACGCACACACACACAAACACACACGCACCAGCAGCACTACCACCATGACCCTCTTTGTCTGGATTGAGTGGGTCCGATGAGGGTGGTGCATCTGGTTAAAGCCTGCATTGTTGGCCTTGAAAGCCACAAATAGAATTGTGCTGGCAGACATCCAGTCATCTTTCAAGATGCAATTTCTGCCCATTGAGTTGGATGGTACCATCATGGCAATGTCAGTCCTCTAGAGTGTGGCACTCAAATGGCAGAATGAATGGCCAAGATCACACAGAGATGAAAGAGTCCTGGCTATCCACGATATTCCGCAGCCAACAATGGGGGTCGCCATGACACCGAGACGGTTTTCTATTTCCGGCGAAGCTGCATTGTAGGCTATCTGTTTTAACGTGACGGTTTACGGTGCTTAACATATCATAACGCATATAAAAGTCAACTTTTCTATTTTATATCGGTTATATGTGATACAGTATATACATGCTGAGGGCAGAATTGTCAACATTTCGAAAGAAATCTAAGTTGAGGCATAACCTAGTTTGCTATGGAGAACGCACATGTTAACAGAATGAACGGAAGTTGAAAACAGTATCGTAACCATCGCAACGATACATATTTCCGGGTTAAGGAAAGAGGTGGATAAGACTATAAGATAATATGTTATAAAATGTTTATGCATTTTTTTGTTAGTTCAGAGTTGTCTTATAGAATATTAACTGCAATGTATGCTCATTTGCAGTTAATTGTCCAAGAGCGCTTGTTGGTCTAGTCTGTTGTGTTTGTGGTTGCTCCCATTCTCTGTGGTTTCTTGATAGATGAGTTGCTTGAGCACTTGAGGCCTTGCCAAATTACCAGCATTGTGTTTTTGGTCTATAGATGTGCCTTGATGTGGTGTTTTACTGGGAAATCTCCTGCTGTGTTTGTGTTAACCTTATGTTATGTAAGTTCTGACCAATTCCATTGAAAAAAATAACACACTCACGATTCACAGCATGTCAGTATGCCAACATTGCCAAAATAATGTTGTACAGTATGTTCAAGGTTGTACAGTGCCTATAATATATATATATATATATATATATATATATATAATAACAAATATATAATGCATAATATATTCAACACTGTGCTGACTTGAAAGGGGTGGGTAAATGCACCTTTGGCCGCAAGTAAAGCATGGAGACTGCAATGATAGGGTTCAGCCTGGCTTGCACATCTTCATACTGCAATTTTATATCCAAGGGGGCAAATACTTTTTATAGGCGCTGCTTTATAAACATTCTTAAACTCTTCAAAAAGAAATGTTAAACTAATGACAATGCCATAACAGAGGTATTCTTTACCAGTGATTTAAGTCCTGATGGGAGCCCATCCCTGTCTAGAAAATGATGGACAAATTTGATGATGACTCTTTAGGTCAATTCAAAATCCATCTACCCTTTTCTGCCAAATTGCAAAAATCCCATTCAGTATGTATACTTCACTTAAATGAAGTTCCTAAAAATGTATTGAAATGGTCTTCTTTATTCCCATGTCTCTCTCTCTCTCTCAAAAGTATGTCTGCTTTAGGCTACTTTGCTTTGGACAGCCTCTGACCAAAAAAAGGAGATAATGTCAGGGAAAAGTGCTGAGCTGATGCCAACCTATGAACTTGGTGAAAGGCAGTTTTTGGGCGAACTTTCAAAATAGCCTATCTCAAGCTTCAGAAAATAAACGGCCTCTCATTTAGTGATGATAAAAGCTTTGAGGTGGCCATATGGGAATGAACTCCTACCGAGCCTTTGATTAATCAAATGGTTACTGCTACAGTATGACACATTGTTCATAAGCATAATCTTGACTGAAATTGATTGAATACTATTACTAATAGAGGTTTAAGATAATTTCAGAGACACATACTGTAAGATGGACCAAAATATAGCCATGGACATTATCAGTTTGGTGCAATAAAATGATTTATTAGTTTCTAATTGGACTAAAGACATTTCATGAGAGGAGATATGCACTGTTTAGCTGCTGATTTGCATGACACCAAAATGCCATTCATTCACAGCAAGAGAGCTGAATGGCAGGAAGGCAACTTTAAAAACGTTATATTTAGAGGGCAAATTTAGAGGGACATTTCGGTGCAGTAAAATGATTTATTTGTTTCTGATTGGACTAAAGACATTTCATGAGGAGATATGCACTGTTTAGCTGCTGATTTGCATGACACCAAAATGCCATTCATTCACAGCAAGAGAGCTGAATGGCAGGAAGGCAACTTTAAAAACTTTATATTTAGAGGGGCAAATTTAGAGGGAAATGAACGCGTGAGGCGAATACCGCCAGTGTACAAATTGGAGCAGAGAATAAGTAAACCAAATCAAGTGAAAAAAAATGCAATGTTGTGAGTATTTGGAAGTAACTGGGGCAACTTAAAAAAACAAACATGCTTTGCACCATTTTGTCATGGTTTCCTACTTGACATATTTGGTCATAATAGTGTGCAAGCTTGTGCAATCGGCTTTGGATAGTTTTCTCTTGTTTGGTAGGTGTGCCAGAGGTCCAATCCTATAAGCATCAACGTGTATTCAAAACCCACTGTATTAAAACGGTAGTATAGCACAGTAGCCATCTGAAATAATTTACAGATTTAGATGAATTTGAATGAAAACTTGAAAAGAAAATTAAACCTATATCTACATTGGTTTCATGAGGCTTAGAATAAATGTAGAAAATAAAAGAAACAATGCCAACCAATCTGGCCTTGTCAGAGCCAGCAGGCGAGTGTTCAACAGTCATTGAGTCAAAACTTCATTGAATAATTTTCTTTGCAGCGCTCTGTCCGTCTTGAACTTAACCCTGTTGTATAAAAGCAATATGACACTCACGGTCATGGTGTTGGTAAGGGATATTCCCACAGCTGTGTTTAGGCATGAGGATGATAACCTCTTATTGATCCCACTCCCACTTGTGTCATGCTGCATAAGTATGTTGGATACGGACACACAATTCTTCCCTGCCTTATATCCATGGTTATTTCAGCTAAGGTCACTGAGAGTCCAACACAGCCTTATACCCCAGCACAGCGATCTTGTTCCAGCCATGGTTCGGTATTGTGAATGCACACACCACCAGTCAGTCAAATCCCTTCGTCATGAGGCACTTAAGCAGCCGGGCATAGAGAGTCGCATATATTACCACACATCTTATTTGTTGTGAGAAACAGGGTTGGGACAGAGTCTGTAGCAGTTGGTGTCCCTCATCTCCTTCGCTGACAATAAGACTAGCTGCAGGAGCACAGGAATAAGGCAGAGAATACTAATGCACTGCACATCTCCACACACACGCCATCTCTCACGGAGCCATGCCTCGTAACATTACAGCAACATATTAAAGCATCTCCATGTCTCCTTACCATATAGACTAAAGGCGAAGCAAACCATAAAGCCAGTTATTTAATAGGCTGTTCCCTGCCACAGCCGTGGGCAGTTGGAGTAATTTTCCAATTTACAAGAGATTTGCATTTCGCCTGGAGTTGTGAGATACCTCCTCTGCATACATTTGCCAGCGTTCGCTGCAGGAGTCATCGGAGAGCTGCCAGTGGAAAGGTGCAATGGGTAGCATCCTCAGATCCCCTCTTAACATGCAGTTTTAACACCTCAGCAACTCCCCTGTGAACTGATGAGCTGTCACACAATGTTGGTGTAAGGAGCGGTTTACAAGTGTTGCTTGATATTCACACCAAGCTGTTTGGAGAGCGAGTCCTGTAACTTTCCGTGTGATCTCCGCCAGGACGCGCTGACAGCAGATGACAGCAGAGGTTGGACGGAGCCACCTGAGTGGCGACAGATGTGTCTGTGTGTCCTCATTAGGCCACCGCTGTGCAGCAGCCAAGGCTTGTAGTGGCTCGGCTTAATAATCAGACACCTCTAAACAGCAACTCTGCAGCCACCAGACAATGTCAACATTCTAGGACTCCCGTTTAGAATTTCTCCAGCGACATCAAACAGTTTTAGTTTAAAAGTCTGATGCCACCTCTGTTTACATACTGCAGCCGCACTACACAAACAGTGCAGGCTGTCAAAAACTATCCAGTGCATACTGTTGTATATGGATGACTGGACCTTGATAACTTCTTCCACCTGCTGAAAAAAAATTATTTCCATCATTAGACTGAATTCATGGTTCGCGGGGTAATTGCTAGCCAGTCTTTCATTTAATGTTCATGAATTTTTAATCAGAAAATCTACATCCACCCACCCACCCACCTAGCTCGCCAAAGATTATGATTATGTGACCTCAGTGGATGTGGAAAAGACCAGAATATTTTCTACATGGCAGGGGCAGAGGACCGAAAAGAATGAGCTCAGCTTTAACTGAATACTAAACTACACACTATACTATATACTGTGATTCGTGCTGAGAACAATGACACAAAAAGAAGAAAATAAAGTAATCAAAAAGAAAAAAAAGCATTTGAGAACAATATGACAACCAATCTACTATTTTATTACATGGTAATAGCAACTGTAGTTACAACATGAGTGACAATAGAACATGAATGAACCATATTTTGTATGTATCCCAAAGGTATGAAAAGGGTTCAGTTGCAAAAAATTTAACTTGACTCCAGTTTACACGAAAGGACAGTAGAGGAGTAATGGTTGATATTTTCCACGATTTATGGTCTTCCTTTCCATGAAGCACACAATACCCAGATATCACCATAAATAATCAAATCATCTCTCACGGAGGCATTTACTGTGATATTTATAGATTCTATAAGAGCATAAATATATAAACACATATGTCGTTAATGAGACATACGGTGACCCCTGAATGACTCAAGTCTCTCCCTTGTGCCCCTATAACTCCCCATAACTGATGACTAAGATCCCTCATGTCCACTAGCCTTGAGTTAAGGGTCCAGGGAACCGATGACGAGAGAGGAGAGTCCTTGGTACATAATTCATCATTGAAATGTTCTCTCCGCAGAGCAGGTCAACCATTTGCTGGCATATCAGTTGACCAGGCTCATTTCAAGTTTGACAACAACTTCAGATTTGTGTTCCTGGTTCCCAGTGGAATGGGTTAGGTGACACATCAAGAGATGAGGAGTTTTATGAGAGTGTGGATGAACAACTCCGTTTTTTCTGTTTAAAGGGCAAAGGTGTCACATGTGCAGTGCATCGTTAAAAAGATCCCTCGACGAGCGTCCAAATCATAACAGCTCAATTTGTGAAGCCCACCAGATTCCCGGTGAAACTATGCGGAACGGGGCGTTGGCTGAGAAAAGGATGGCTCTATCAGATGTAGAGAGGGTACGAGAGAGAGAGCTCAACTGGAGGCTTAGAGAGATCAGCTAACCTAACCAATGACCTTGAAGCGCTCTCATGTGTGTGAATGTGTGTCTGTTAGTGAGTGTGTGTGTGTGTGTGTTCTTCTGTGTGAGAGTGTATTTGAATGTCTTGTTTGAATTACTTGCAAGTACATTTCATTGAGTGTGTGTTCCATTGACGTTATTTGTGTTTGGAAAAGGAGTGTGTCTGTGTATATGCACCTCCTCTGTGTGCGTGTGTGTGTGTGTGTGTGTGTTTATGGGGAGACGGAGGAGTCACGTTCCCATAATCCCCTGCATGATCCCCTGGGGCGTGCTCCTCTAAAAGCCCAATGTCACAGCGACTCTGCTGCTGGGCGTCTCGTCAGCAGCAGTTAGGGGCCTCGGCAGGTGCGCCTTCCTCAAAGTCAATTGGACACGTCAGATGTGGCAACACTGCTCAATGTTACCCCTTCTGCCTTCCCTGCTCCCCCGTCAACAGCTAGGGACTGGTCAACTTAGAAAATGATAGAGAGAAGATCAGATTGTCACAGATTGTTTATCTATGTATTTGTGAATGCGGGGATTCTAGTGACTGTTCAAATGATACTCAGAGGGTATTACAGTCCAATATGTCAGCTGAAGTCAAAATAGAATATCTTTGAGCTTGGATTTGTTTGAGCAGTCACAAGATTCGCCAATTATCTGCGCAGTGTGTTTGTGGCTTTTGGTTTCTGTTGCTATTTCGAGAGAAAACATCACTTGATTAAGTGTAACACTCTTTTATGGTCAGCAGAGAGAAGCGTGCAGTCAAAATCCGCCAACACCTAGGATAGCACATTCGAGAGCTCCAGAAGATAATACTGTACATATGGGATCATGACCATAGCCTAAAGCCATACCCACTACTTGTGTGGCCACATCCTACATGTAGATGAATCTCCTATGCTGTGTGTCTTAATAGGCCTCTGTGCTGGCATTGTACATTAACAGTCTAGAGTAGGGGAGGTCTATTTGCTTCGTCTCATATAGTTAAATTACCCCTACATTTAAAATTCATTCTCATGTTGTGCTGATTTACCCCGCCATTTAAGATTCAGTCCCACCTCCCTTCATTATGTCAAATCTTAGAGGCAAGTCTTTAAGGAAACTCATAAGTATAGATCTCCATTAGACAGTCCTAATATCCCCAGGCAAAATAGCTCATTTTAATTTCTCCTGGTAATACAATGTTTGACAGCCTTGAACTCTGATACAGGGGTAACTGGTTCAGAATTCAGATTTTCTCTTCTCTTCTGGGTTCAGTTTTCATTATGGACTTTAAAAAAGGAACCAGCGGTAAAGGTAATCAAGTCGTTCAATGGCAGAAATAAATGTTCCTGAATGTTACAATGGATGTGTCGAATGTTAGATTAGTAGAATGTTAGAACTGAATAGGAATAGACATTCTCTAACCCTCTCAGAATTTGCTATGAAAGACACAAATCACCAAATAGTTTTGTGACTGTGTTGACATGTAAAAAACTTAAGTTCATGTTTCCCCTGACTCATTCCAAGAACTGCAGGAGAATCATTTCCAGTCTCAGATGTCCAGACAAGTGCTGGCTAGGCTCTATGATCGGGTCCTGTGTTGGTGTGTTACCACCAAAATGTGTCAGAGAAGATTAAGAAAGAGCATGCGAGGCAACAAAAAGTGAGTTTCTTAGTGAGACATACACCCACAAGTCTGTCACATGCTGGATTCAGAACAAGTAAGAAATGATACTTCAGGACACGTTTCATCTTGCAAATGCCAAGAGCCAAGCCTGAGCCTTTTCAAGTTCAGCTGTTCTGTGATCTGTCAGTCATGGAGTCAAGTCACATTTAAGTCAGAAGTCCCCTTTTCACCTCAAACTTTGAACATCCGCGCAACAGTTGAACACAATTCACTGTATTAGATTGACTATATGTCTGTTCTACAGCCTCCCACCATTCTGTTTTGTTTTGGGTTATACATTGTTAAAGTGACGTCATATTTGACATTTAGGGTGCTGATCATTTTTGGTAGCTGTCAGAAACTTGCAGTAGTCAGAAAAGTTGTGGGTTCAATTCCCGGCTGACACAACTGTGCCCCTCAGTTGAACCCTAGGTTGCTATGAGGAGACTGGCCCTGTAATAACTGATATCTGTAGACCAAATAAATAAGAAATAAACCTCCTTTAGAAAGGTTACTTTATGAGCTTATCCTTTCCTTATGTGAGGAATGACCATTTCTTTAATCATGCAGTTGCATTCATTTCAACACACCCATTGTAAACATACACTGACAGCTGGTATACAGACGTTGAGGGGCTGGTTATGTGACTTTATTTGACAGTTTGTGAAAATCGAACTCTAACTCTAATATCGAACATCAATGATATGAGAAATCATTATGAGAAAACTTATGCTTACTGTCTCACACCAACTGTACAGTAGCCAAGGGCATCACCATCTACTGTGGTATGGGCACCCCACAAAGATGTATGCATATCATGCCTTTCCATCAATGTTTAATACACTATTTGAAGTATGTATGTATGTATGTATGTATGTATGTATTTATTTATTAAATGATACATTCATCACCAGAATATATAAGTAGGCTACTGGTGTTAAGTTCACAGTTCACAGGACCTTGGCACATCAGCAGTTTGAGGCCCCGTACACACGTAGCCGGTATCTGCTTAACTGAAGGTATTTGTCTATGTTTGGACCTGTCATCCACATGACAACGCATATAACTGAATGTTTAAAAAAACTCCGGGCAAAGTGAAGATCTGCGAATTCGCCGTTTATAAATTGGCGTGTAGCCAGAGATAACCAGAGATCTGCGGTTTCGAACGTCAGAATATGCGCCAAAACCACAACAAACCTGCTCTGACGTCAAACGTGCGACCTCTGTTCACTGCAGAAGCATGGATCTGAGTGCCTTGAAACCGCAGATGTTCGGTTATGTGTGGAAGGCTTTTCTTCCTCAAAACGAGGTAATGTGGATAAAATGATTTTATAAACGGAGGGGGGGAAATATTCGGTTTTAAAAATACATGGCTACGTGTGTACATAGCCTGATTCTAATTGTTTTTTTAGCCTACCATCATACAGCAACAACTTCAGTGGAATCAGATTTCAAGGGTGACCTAAAGGAAAACACTGCAGGCACCAAGATGGGAATCAAGGTGTGACAACCTCCACCTATTTTGCCCTCATCTCCACGCCTCTGTGAGTTCTGTGGAAAACGAAAACACACGTGCGCAAAACACACTCGCAAAAAACACTCACGCCACCACCCTGGCGTAATTGACTCTTTTCATAGCGTGCAAGTCCTTTGAAAGCCGTCTTGATTTTCCCTTCTCGGCTCTGCGCACCTGCGCACCTGCGCACCTTTTCCAAGGCAAACACAGCCGCGTCGCTGTTGATGCTAATCCTGACGTCCAGCAGGGCTGACGAGGGGCCCGGGGAGGAGACGTGACGCCAACTCTGATATCTCTCATTTCCACCCAGGACTCAAGGAGGGGGGGAAGGAGCCTGATATTATTGTCCTTTTTACTTGTTGTGACACCTGATGCTATACTGGGATTTGGAGCATGAATTGATTTGTTTAGAAATGCAGATGGCACACAGAATTTGGCACGCCAGCAGCCACTCTGAATCAGGTTCCGCCTTTTTGCGGCTGGTCGACGGGGAGCTGACATTAGAGCTTAGTGCTAGCAATTAAACAGCGTGATTCTGCGCGAGGCGTTTGTGTACGGGCGTATCCAAAATAAACATGGGGTTTAGTATCGCAGCTCAGTCCCGCCGCCCGAATCATTTTCTGCATCATGCTGATTTGTGCTGCTCCCTTCTTTTCTTCTCTTCTCTTCTCTCACTCCCTCCTTCTTTCCCCACCTTTCTATCGCTCTCCAGCTCTCCCTCAAGGTGCGGAATACCGCACCTCCCCACCTACTGGGCTTTGCACTGCTTTGCTAATAGCCTCACCCGTGACTGCCAGTCAATAACTTCCCATTTCTTTACGCTTCTATAGAAAAAAAGAGAAGGAAAAAAGTGCCCACACAGTCACGGAGGTGCGAGGCACTTGAACATTCTCACTTGCGTGTCGGGTACAACAACACCCACGCCAGCATGAGGAGATGCTGGCGGCAAGCTCAACCACCTTTTCTGGGCAGCGGCGGAGCAGAAAGGCTGCTCATGCCAGTAAGCCCGTGATGGAGAAGCTTCCGGAGCTGCACTGCTAGACGTGACATGCAGGCAGTGGAGGAAGGGGGAGCTCACCCACCCGCACACGCACAGACACACACGCACACACACACACACACACACACACACACACAAACATGAACAGACATAGACACACACATGCATACACACACACACATCAGAACCCTGTGATAAGAGAATGCCTGCTGGGGCCTGTGTTTTAATTACAGGCCACTCAGTAAGTCATTAATGTTCTCATGTCTCTTTTTATTTACTCTCAGGGTTGGGGGTGGGGGGGATTTATGGTAATAGCTGACACCAGACTCAAAAGCCCTGTGTTAAGCCACAGAGACGTTCAAATCCCTCCCTAACAGAGAGATCAAATTGAAGTGACAATATTACCTTGTCAACGTGAAAGTTTGCCTTCCAAAGCTAGGAAATGAAAGTTGAAAACTTGAGGTCAGATACCACCCAGTGAAAAATACTGTTATGAAAAAGTGAATGGGAAGTGGTACCTGAAGGGTCAAAAGGAATGTACACTATACAATTACTCTCACACAGTATGAGAGTAAATAAGAATGTGTTACTCAAATCAGCTCAATAACAAGGACAACAAATAAGTCTAATCTAAAATAATATGAAGACAAAAATAAAATGCATATTTTCATATAATCCAAAGGGAAAAAAACAAATGGACAAACAAGACAGATGAAGGCAGATGAAAGCTGAAGTTGAAAGGTTCAACAGTAAGAATGACTGACAGCGTACACGCACAGATTAGTCAGAGGATAGAACAGAGGTTCTGAAGTCTCTATCATCCCTGGTATCAAAGCAGACCGGGTCAGCTATGGGACATGATGTCCTCCATTTGCAGATCAGCAGTGAAGTGTCAACTGGTAATGTGGTTGTGGTTGTTAACTGGTAATGACATGTGGTGTCCAACTATTGAAAGTAATGGAAAGCCCGACTAACATCTTTAAAATGTTAAAGTGTCAGAAGGTCTCTTCAAAGTCAACAGTATACAATTATCACATTTGAAAATTAAGTTTTCTTGATTCCTGGTATATTTTTATGTGCGTCTAAAAATTATTTGTAGGTTACAGGTTAATTTCCTTGGTGTCTACAACAACTGCTTAGCTAAACTCCACAAACGGAACTGCTACAAAGAGCCAGTAGCCTATTAGATACCGTACTATTTAAATAGTAGAATGTTATCTCCTGTTACTGGTTGAAGATGACTGTGGTTGCAGCAGACTCAAAGTCAGACTCTATACACTTGCGAGATGGGCATCGGCCTACGCTCATTCTTTTCAGTTTGTCAGAGACAAGGGTGAAGCACATAATAGTTAAGTGCACTTAGTGTGCGAAACTGAAAGATCTCTCTATACCTCGCGAAATAGCACAAGCAATTTAATGAAACATCTACAGTGGTGCCACACTATAATCTTTTTTATTCTTGACACAGCTCTATGCTCTTCTAGTGCATGTCAGCTTTGTGCTGTGAACTTGAATTAAAGATAATAAAGGGATAATAATACAAAAGATTGTGTAGCCCATGGGTAGTTTCACAATCAGAGTGTGAACTTGACATTTCTCACACAAAGGCCTGCATTCCACAAAATGTTGACAGGGAGATATTTCAGAAGTATTCATGCTTTTAATGTTCAAATTGGTTCTGGGCATGTTGTTGCTTGGTATTAAATATAGCAAAGCTACTGGCTGCCAAATGCGGTCAGTCAGTTGAGCTCTTTCTGGCTGATGTCGGTTGGGCAGTTTTTTACAGTACCTTTACTTACAACACCCATTATGTCTGTTAAGATTATGTGTTCACTAAACATTTCACATTGCATTTGTAATGTCCTGTGTGGTCAAATTGTCTCAAAGGTGCATTTTGTGCCAAGAAAACTGTTGTCAAGGTGCTTTTAAGACTAGCCATTAATAATAACATTATGACATATTTTGTATACATCTCTCAAGGTGGTCTGCATTGATAGAATATACAGATATAAGTGGTTCTTTTGAGTAAAATGTACCTTTTATCACAACTAAGCCTCAGTAACTTCCAGCTGCAGTCCAGGGTCAATTGGAGGCTCGTCCTTCACCTCATGGGCCTAATGGTGGTCGTGGTACAGGAGTAACTCGGGGGTTTCACAGAGCCCTGCCCTGGTGGAGGGATCCATCCAACATCAAGGAGAGACAAGCCACAGTATTGCCTGGTATTCAAGGACGTGACCGCAGTCATCAACAGAGTCTGGTCTGGTGTCCGTGTGTTAGATCAGAAAGGCAGATGTACTCAAACTCCGGGTTTTATAAAGTCTTTGGGTGCGTAAAAAGAAAAACTAGTGTCCGGGTGTTTCAGCACATCAACATCCTCGAGTTGAGGTCTGCTCAGCCACTTCTTGCCGAGGCTGAGGGATCAGCATGTCACCCTCAGGACCAATAGCACAGTGGATGCCTCTTATATCAACAGACAAAGGGGCCTGGGTTCTTAGCCCTCTGCAGGCTGGCGACCGTTCTGTGGTAATGGGCTCACCCTTTCATCTGCATCCTCAGAATTGTGCATGTGCCGGAGCCACTGAATTCTGCAGCAGATGTCATATCAAGACAGAGTCCAAGCCCCGGACAGTAGACACTTCACTCCCAGGTGGAGGAGGAGATCTGGTCTTGCAAAAAAAACAAAAACGAAAATGATCATATTATAGCTCAAGTACAGAGGTGGATATCCCAATAACAAACTCACAGACGTTCCCCCTATCCCCCTAATTAGCAGCCAGGTAGATCAGATCATTAGTGATATCACCTGTGTTAAGTGCACAGGTGGAAAGATAGTATGGCAGAACTTTTACTTTACGGAACCAGGAATGTGCCTCTGCTCCAGTGCTACAGCCAGCAGCTATAGTGCTCCAGTCTGAGGCCATGTACATGGAAGCTCACAGACATGAAAATAACAGTTCATGAAATGGGGGGTGACACTTTCTGGGGGCGCCACTGCCCAGCGACCAGCATTCAACCCATCACCCTCAGAGCCCCTGTCATGCTGATGTCCATTCAGAGGTCAAGCAGGGATCCAGAGAGCGATGGAACACAGCAGGGTTGTTAAGTCCAAGTCCAAAACTGGTTGCTCAGACTACACTGATAGCAGATGAGACGGAATGAGGCAATGAGCATTGCTACTTCACTTGGAGCATAAAAAGAACGTGGCCTGTTTGTGATCGTATGTATCTGTGGCAACAGCACTTATGCTATGTTTTTGTGCATGCTTTTGTAAAACCACATCAGAAGACCACAGCTGCCTCAGGACTGGCGTGTGCATTTTAGCGCAGACGTTATAGTTTGTGTTGATAGGTTTTGCTTTCTGTTGCGCAGCAGTTTGCTTTTTAATGGATGCAAACTGATACCCGTGACAGTGGATTAGAATCATCCACTGTAGGATGCCACAGCACTCAAATACATAGATGACATGCTTTCTTATCAACACATTGCTTTGGGGGATAAGGGGTGGACATTTTTGCCAAATCAATTGAAGTGGTTGTCAGAGTTTTAATACCCCACTCCACACCTACCCACCCACACACCAACCAACAGTAGTTGAAAGAATGAAACGTATGTTCCTTGTGTCTTTTCTTTCCCACTGGATGTGTATATTACCATTTGCAGTCCATTACAGACTTATATAATCATAATCCATTATCACCAGATCTGTGCACAGGTTCATCAATCCAGATAAATGTCGACGAGTAATAGCTTAGTCTATAATGGTTGTCATGCTGCTTGCCTGTGTGAGTTATGCAATTATTCCCACTGTGTTGCCTGCCACTGTTGGGAACGGTTTGAATGGCTGGGATCCTAGTGGCCTAAGGACATCTTTCAAATGTTTTCTTTATCCCACTCAAGTGTGTTGCCAGCCCAAATAATTTGCTGTGCCATGGTTTAAGGCATTTGAGAAAGTGAACGTCTGTGAGTTTGTTTCTTGTACCAGAGGCACTGCAGAATTTACACCAGCACTGCACGTCAGTGGATTATTTCCCAAAAGTATGGAGTACATTATATACTTAAACGTAGGGTTACCCTTTACTTGAAGGTATCTACATAAGAGTGACATGCCACTGTCCTGAAAGTGTCATAAACATTATAAACAAGTTATCAACGTTTATGACATAACACTTCATAGTGCCATTCAGGTTTTGTCATGTCATTTTGTCAGGGTTACAGTTAGAGTTAGGGTTCATGTGTCATGACAATGTCTTGTGTCCATGATAGTGTCATGTTACTCTTACTGTATGTGGATACCTTCAAGGAAAGTGTTACCAAACGTAGACCTTTTGCCTGCATGGGTGAGTAATTGCTTGTGCTATTTCAAAGAAAACCCTAAAGAGGATTATCTAAGGGATAATGTATGGAACTCCATTGGTCATTATTAATAACCAGCGTTCCATACATTATCCCGCTTATTGTGTGGTGACTTGCCAAAATGGAAAAATTAACTCCACATCATCTCTTTACATTTATTTGTTGGCGTTTTATTGTGGCTAAACAAATAGTTCACAGCACACGCTGAAATTGAACTTCTTTAGAACACAACTGATCAACTGTCTCCTTTCACTTCGGAATGAAGTTCCATTGCAAGAAGTGACCAGACTCGTCACGGAGTGATATGAAAAACGTAAATCAGAGGCATAAAACCTGTTGCCACTGACAGCAGCAACTACACGTTTCAGACCGTACCGTAGAACGTTGGGAAATCCCATTCAAGTCCATGAAGTGCTCTGCATTGTCACCACAAGAGTCGTATAATAAGGCATTTTAACACCTGGACCCTGTTGTCAAATGTCTTTGAATCTTGGGGAATAGACAAAGAATGACTGCAGCCTTGAGGTAACTGCCATGCTAGTGGTGATTGTGGAACTTATGTGACACATGAGCACAGTAGCACAGAGACATAACAGGTCTCTGGTTGAAAAATGCAGGAATTCTCTCCTAAAGACACACAATGGCTCATCATCGCAGGGTGAAATGAGATGACAATTTAGGGACACTCCCACCTGCTACTCAATCAATACTTTCTTGAACTATGAATTCCCCTAACTTGAACATAATGCAGTCTTCAATTAACTGTTGGCCTGCATCATTTTTTAAAAGAATCTTTCGAAGCATCTCATTGCATGGTATACATATCCCAAGCAGAAAAAGATAGAATGCTGAGAGGAGAATGAGTGTTTGATGAGTATCCCTCTCATCCTACACGCACACACACACAAACACACACACACACACACACACACACACACACACACACACACACACACACACACAGGCTTCAGCCACCCACATACCAGATGGAGGCACAAAAGATCAAGATCAAGGGCGCATTTGTCATAAAAAAAATATAAATAAACTACAAAAATTCTAGAAAGAAAAAAGATTTAGGCTCTTGCATAAACATTTGAATTTTCAGTCAAACTTTACTTGAATGTTCAGATTATCAACAAACTTTCTGTTGATACTCTGTTCATTTATGGTTAAAGTTAGGGGCTGATTTTGGATAAGCGAATGTTCAGTTGTTCAACAACATTTTTATGATATCAACAGATGATCTGTTCAGTCTCTGTGGGCAGACAATCGAAGTAAATTATTAATTAATTCTCATACCAGCCTCTGCCTGTTTTAAGTGTCGATATACAAATTCCATTTAATCTTCTCTGCTTGAGTCAGCATGTTGATAGCTGAGGATATCATCCCAGCAAAATGGGCTTCTGAAGATAGTTTGACTGCTTAAAAAAAGACATTATGTGAGCCATTACTGACAGGCTACACTAGGCACACAACTGAAGTTGCTTCCACTATATTCAATGGCACTAAAGAAAATAAATTAGCCTCAGCGGCATCTCACCATATTTTTAATCTTTAATTAATTTCACCCGTTTTTATGGACTGGCCCATTGCTTCATTGATAAACATGTTGTGCATTTCAAATCCAGAGATTTCATTCTCTGAAGGGTTTGCTACCAATTTATAAGCCTAAAACTTTTAATTACCATAAGATATAAAAATACAAAATAATTCTCCTTCTTCCTCCTTTACAGAGATATTGCAGTGTGTATGCCTTCACTCTTGGGACATTTAACCCCTCGATGAGCAGTAGGAAAAACTGGCCCTGGAACTAGTCCCATGAGTTATTTCTAAACTGCCAGGAGCTTTGCAAATCAAATGGGAAAAAAAACACCGCACATTATGAAATGTCATGCAGTTTCTCTCCCCATGTGTATGGCTAGTCCTGGATTCAACAACGTCTTAATGAAAAAGTATAATGATACTATGTAACCTATTGAGTACACCGAAGATAATGAGCTTATGCTTCCCTCAACGGTAAGTATAGAGGCATGTGTGTGTGTGTGTGTGTGTGTGTGTGTGTGTGTGTGTGGTGGGGGGGGGGGGGGGGGGATCCACGGTGAGGTTAGCATTTAGCGTAGGAGGATAGTAATCCCCTAAATTTTAATTTCACACCTCACATTGCATGCCCACGCGTGGAAGTCGTGTCGACCCCTCTTCCGGATCTGAGTGACGGGGTACCTTCCACAGGCCCCTAATCAGGCCTAAGCTCATTCATTATCCTGGCCCAGGGTGAGTGGGCATGTCGGCAAACATGAGGAAGCATTAGCAGGCTCCACTCCTCCACCACATTTAGCAGTTTCACATGGGAATTATCTCCCAGGTAAGGGGGGGGGGGGGGGGGGGGCTTGAGTGAGGCAGAGAGTGCTAGCAGTTCACAGTGACAGCTTCTGAATTAAAAAGAAAAACATCAGGGTGGGGTAACACTGTGGGGTCTAGTTAGTTAGAGTGGGAATAATTGTGCTGATTTACCCTAAATTGCCCCAGTGGGTTTTGTAACAGTGTTATTCCTTCAAATTGCTACTTTAAAGAGGAACTATGCAGGATTGGCGATTTCATCTCTGGTTTCGGTTTCGTTCTTCATTTTCGCTCGTTTAATGCTTGCATATTTCTCTGCAGAGCTTCCCCGACAGCTTTAGCGTGTATATTTATACATATATAGGCTATATATAAATTGCAAGCGTGGTTCTTGTTCCTTACACGTCTCAGACTTCCAGAAGTAAACAAGGAGCGATCGTCTCCTGCAGAAACTGCAAGGTTGCAATAGCGGATAGGGACACTGGGGGCGGGAGGAAATATTACTGTTTTCGATGAAACTGGTCAGTCAAGCAAAACAACGATTTCTGAGCGATTTTATGACTATGAAAAAGTTGCATAGGGTCTCTTTAATAATAATACTGAAAAAAAACCATTGCATTTGATCACCATTCTTTAGATTTTTCCAGCAAACACATGAATATGTTTTGAGGGGGTCATGATGGCCAAATTCAAACAGACTGATTTTATGTATACAGCCAACAAGAATAATGAGAAGTCAATCATTTACAGATAATCAAGTCAACAACTCTAATCCTGTGCCTCAAGAGATTAAGATTTTGACACAGAAGTCAGTATTGTCAGGCAGCATTGTAGATCAATTGGACTTTCCCCATCAAACCTAACCGAGGAAGTATCAATTTTGACAATAACAGATCATTTCATTAAGTATGGAATGCCAATGTGTATTCTGACACATATTTCAATAATGTTGTCAGTTGTTGCTCAAAGGTTAGCTAGAATCACCAGTCTATCCCCTAAGTCTGGACAGCATTATGTCACTCTAGTTGTCAGTTGCATGCATGCTTTGTCTGATTCAGCTTGATCATCTTAAACAATCAATATTTAGCGCTCTAGGTTCAATATGTTCAATCAGTGGGGGTTGTTCTTTCAGTGATCCATTTTTAAACACTAGGATAAAGAAGATAGAGATAGTGCACCAAAGACAAATTCTGATGTCTGGTTTTTGCAGTCATCAGAAATCAAATTCTGTCTAGTCTGCTGAGTTTCCTTGAGCTCAAATTTCATTTGCGCCTGCAGGCCAGCTACATCTTAATCTGTGTAATTCAAAAGAGATTGCAATGGCCTGCCTTTAATAACTCCACGTATTTATCTATCCAGCCTCCCTTCATCCATATCTGAGCTGGAATGAGAGAATTACCCGCTCTCTCTAGTGTCCGCCACAGTGGCGCTAATACAGTTGGATTTTCCAGGCAGTGAGAGGCCACAGAGACGTCTGATCAATGAACTACGGACCAGGACTCAGCTCTTCGATCTCCAAACAGACGATTCCTCCTGCGATGGACGGTGAGTGCAAGCGTGCACTGTAATGACAAAATAAAACTGCTTTGTTTTATGAAGAGTTACAAGCACAACACACAAGGTCTGTTTTTGACATCCTCATCATTTATGTGGTAAATAATAAAAAAAAAAAAAACAGATGCCATTTATACTCAAAATGGGGTATCATCACCAGTATGTTGAATGAAACACAAATGTTGATAACAGAAACTCAACACTAGCACACATAGAGAGAGAGAGAGCGAGAGCGAGAGAGAGCGAGAGAGAAACCAGGACATGACTAATTACATTAAAGGTGTCTGACTGAGTTTTCTTGTAATTAATGCAAAGTGCATGTTTTGGCTAAGTTTGTTGAGATCTACTTTGTTGCCCGCACACAAATCGAAACAGGGCAGACTGCCACTGGGTGAGCAAGTCATTATTTGTACCACGACGCTGACTAAAGCAAACAAGACCCCGCGAGAGAAATGTCACGCACTTAGCAACACTCAGCATAAATTGTGAGAGCTGGCATGAAAAGTTCAGGCTCATCAACTCATTAGTTTTGTTTGCAGTCAAATCTGATATTCTCAGATTAATAATTGGTTCTTCATACTTTGCTTCAAATGCAAAATATCTATGTTTTGTTCAGCCAATTCTGTAAAACAATTTATGACTAATTTGATTCTTTAGCGAAGGTGAAGTTCTTTTATAGACAAACAAACTTTTTACACAGAGTCCTATGATTTTGGATGTAGCCTACATCTCGGATTTCATCCATGGCACTTCCAGAGATGTTTAAAATGTAGTACTCTCATAATGTCCCCATAAAGACCAATTTTGTCAGTGAGTAAAGATGTGTTATGTTTGATGGAAGATACTCACAGTTCTGGTGGATCTGTCAAGGGCCTAGATTTCCTCTTTGCTCTCCAGAACACATAGTCTGCTGACACATCAACAAAAAATGGCTTTATTATTTCCCCAAATCATTTTGCACACAGGCCTAATGTAAATGTCTAAAATAAAGTCTAAAATAATGTTTCTGTAATGGTCCATGCATCTCAGCCTCTGAAAAGAGAGTCTTATCTTTAAGCTGACATTAACTGTAGGCAAACAGTCATAGCTTGATCTTTCATATTCTTCATACGTTTAAATAGCCTATGTCAACATTTGTCTTGTCAAATCCCCCCCACTGAAAAAAAGTATCAGCAGCAGTGTGCTATAAAAGTTTGCTGAGATGTACATGGTTAAAATATCTTTTTTATCTAAAGTGAGATTTAGCAGTTAGCAATTAATTTTTTTAATCACCTGACAGCCCTGCTTAAGTAATCCAAGCCTTCCATGTAGGTCTATCTCAGTATCTTTAATATTAATTTGAGTGGAATAATGTTCATGGCACCTTCTTGAGTGTGCAAGAAAATGCTAAAATCTGAACAAACTAAATACTCTGTTCTTGCTGAACTATATCTGCAGACTGGCTCAACATCTGCTCACTTGCAGGGAATGGCACTGTGACTCAACACTATACTCTGTCAACATATTTGCTCCATGCTCTCTAAAACGCTACTCACATAACTTGGTACACTGTAGAAAAAAAGCTGCACAGACCTACGCCTTTTTCTAAATGGATAATGTCATCATATAGGGTATGTGGTTTTTGCTGTTTTACATTCTAGCTTCTGGGGTTTATTGATGTTTTCTATAAGAACATGAAATCGTGTGGGACTGAGCAAACAGCTGACAAGGCAGGTGAACGGGTTGGGTGAACGCAGAACAAGATTCCTCATAAGGATGGCATTCTGCTGCAGTGCTTGCTGCGGAGGAGAAACATACACAGATAACCCTAGCCAATCATGCAAAAAAATATCCAGTTTTGCATGAAGCCATAGAAAAATAAGCCAGCACTTGACCCTCCAAAATACTCTCACAATGATGGCTTTAAACTATAGAGTGATCTTGATTCATCTGAAGTTAGGGGAAATAATCATGATGACAAATAGACTATAGATGTTAAATATGGTACAGCACTGCTTTTGCCAGGTATAAAGATGAAAGTGAAGAAACTGGGTGTAGACATTTCTCTCCCATTCTCTTTGAACTTCTCCGCAGTGTTCATTAGGCAAAACTTTTACAGTGCGTCAAATCTTTTCTGTCAGAGTGACACTGAAAATACAGGTCAGCGCTCCTGCATGTACTGTAGGCAGTCGGAGGCTGACACTTCTTCGTGGCGCACTGCCGGGAGATGAGATGTGTTAAAGGGAGAGGAAGCGCACAGAGGAGAAGAGACAGAGAGAGCAGATGGACTGTGAGCTTGAGTGAGACTATAAAACAGCGTGGGGCTCTGTCTAACAGTGGGAAGCAGTAGTCTGACACAGTGCGATGTTCAATTAAATATTTTAAATGTCAAGGTTAAATATAGACAGAAATATGCACATTGTACATCTGAAATAGAAAAGTGGAAGCTATAGGTTAAAGTGCAGCTTCAAACAAATTACACAGGTTACAAATACTCACAGGCTTGTGCAATATTTATCACGGTCTGCCAGCAGCAATGATTTAGCAAGATGTTGCAGTGCTCTAGTTTTTCTTTTACACAATGCATTACTTAGGGATTCTCCATGCTCTTTCACCTGGTTTGTTACAGTTCCCTTAGAGCAAAGACATTCATCACTGCGAGAGGCCAGGAGAGAGGAGTTCTCCCCAGTCCTCCATTTTTTTGTTTAAATTGTACAATAATGCAGTGAATCGGGCGCGTAGAGTGAGCTCACGCGCACTACTGTACGTGCCACAGACCCTGGCTAATGATGCTCTTGTAGCCGTGCTGAGAGTTGACAAATGGCTCCCCGAACGCACCGCAGAGAATTCCTCTGAAGAGGCCAGAGGAGCAGGATATGACAATGGACTGCAGAAGCACACCACTCAACTCAGCACTGTTGGAGCAGGGGATTTTTTTTTTTTTCGAGGTCTACTTGGTTTCAGCCCTGAATAAGTCACGATTCAGTGGTTGGCGTTATACTTTTTTTTTTTATAAGTTAACTCACTACTATTAGCCAGAGTTTAGCGTGAGCCATGGGGGAGGGATTTCAGGTTCAAGCCCATGACAAGCTTCATGTCACTGTTACTAATACACACCCCCAGCACACATTTCCAGCAAGGGAAAGTGACAGAGAGCAGGGAAGGAGATAAAGGCAGACCAAGTGCACAGAGAGAGAGAGAGAGAGAGAGAGAGAGAGAGAGAGAGAGAGAACAGCACACAGGCAGAGAGCACATGCGACCGAAGGGGGGGAAGAGCAAGAGAGAGGGGGAAGTTTTACAAGCACGGCTCATACAATTTAGAGGCGTATTATTAAAATTAAGCAGATACTGATTAGGGCTGGAAGAGGGCCTGATTCCGAGTTGCCATGGGTGCATGTAACCGAGCATTCAAATTTCAATTTACATCACATTAGGACTCTGGCATACACATGAGAGACACAAGCCACAGTCTCACAGAGGTATTAATAGATGGTGGCAATCTCTAAAAACTTTTTAGACCCTTTTCTTAACACGTACAAATGTGAAAATACACTGTTTGTGTACTGGGACCCTCTCCACAATGGCATAGAAATGTAATGATACTTGAGTTATGAGGTAATGAACCGAGTCAGTGGCTTGAAGTAGTGATTTTATTTGACACAGTGAACTTGCCCTCAAGCCTATATGCTATTTAACGTACTTGCGAATGCATTTTACAGTCTTGCTGAAAATGACTCCAACGCTATTTTGGTCCCAAGCAAAAGTTTACACACACAAAATAGAGCCGTAGGAGGTTATTCTAGACTGGAATTCTTCTTTTCATTTTCCTTCAACTCTTGCGTTTTTGTGATATTAAAATAAAATGACTTGACTTTATAATGCGGCTATGATAGGTAATGTGTTACAAACATGCTTTAAGCAGATTACTATTGTGTTGAGTCCAACATGTCAGAAGATTAAACCTAGAGCATTGCCACCAAGAACTTGCACAGTGTCATGATTGTGCGTCTCCTGGCTTGTTGAGACTAGCCCAACTGGGTATTATGAAGAAACCAAAAATCGAATGCTGAGGTCTGCATTTACACTCTATTTGAGGACATATACTGCTGGTCCACAGTCTCATAGGCCCTATAGTATGTTGGACATACCATACTCTGTAGAAAGCAATGTCTGCTAGATTACAAGCAAACAAGTTTTCTGAGAAATGATTATCTCTCAAAATGAACAATCTCCAGGGTCCTTGGTGTGCTCTCCCTTTGAACACTGCGCAGGCCAGGAAATTTAAAATGCTCTGATAAGATGGAGGCCATGGAGACAAATTGCTTTGTTATTGAGGATTTTCTGTGGGAAAAGAAAGACCACAGATGCTGGTCTTGGAACATTCTGTTTATTAAAGCTTTTCATACTGATAAATCTGTATTATTAAATTGAACCACTGAAAAATGTGCAACTGCTTATTTCCCAACTAAAGAGAAAAATAAAGAAAAAGCGTTGTTTCAAAACATTATGTGGATGAACCTTCAACTTAAAAAGACGCTGACAGTGCAGTGAGTCTCATAGACTCATACGGTATAAAACACTGCTCCCTCTTGGTTCCTGTAGTATAAATTGCTTTCGAAAAAACAAACCACACAGTGCTAGCCTGGGTGTTCCCATCCTGCCTTGCGCGGTGATTTCATTCAGAAGTGGTAGGCGCTAGCCAGGCTACCACAGTGCAGCAATGCTGCATAACTTCATAGGTACGGCAAAGAAGCTCCAGCTGTCAGGGGTAGACAGCATTGAGCACAAAGCAAGGGGCTGTCCCGACGGCTTGAAGACACAAAACTGCTCTGACTGAGACGCGGCTGAATCGTCACAGGTTCACCATCAGTAACCAACCACCCACCACTCCCCTCAAGATGAAACAACACCCACGTTTCAAATCTCAGCCTCTGAGACAAACAGTTTTGCCTCACTTGATTAATGAGGAGTACAGCCTCACAGCTGAGAGCACTTGTGAGCTGTCTAAAAGAGTATGTTTCAGACAGTTAAAAGACAGTGGCCAGTGGCTGAGTCTCTGGATGATATCACTTAATAATTTCGGTAAGGGTGATGGTGAGTCATTGCACTACCCTGCTTCTCTCCTTCTCCAATGCAGTCCACTTAATCACGTTTTCATTAGGACCATGTGTGATAGAGCAGTTGTTAAGGCTGACCTTGTCCTTCCTGGAAGAATCAGGTTTCCCGTGACACCAGTATGAGTAATGGTAATTGTGAAGGGGCGGACCTTACAGTATCAATACACTCACACCATAGAAACCATCTGGTGGAGGAAAACCCTGGAGTTGTGTGAAAATGTCTGTAGTCACTGGTTAATTTAACCATTTAAGTTCATTACACATGATTAAGGAATTAAGGAATACACGTGCATCAACCTGTAATTAAGGAAAGCATGTGCATCAGTCTGCAATTAAGGAGATCCATGTGCATTTAATGCCTTCCACAAGCGTGGCAGTGATGAAATCCATTGTAAGATGGAGTGCTCATTACAAAGGACTTCTGTTGGATACTACTCACTAATGCTGGTAGCAGCCTCGTAGGACAATTGAGTCAAGAGACTGTCTCTAAAGCCACAGCTTAAGCATTTAAAAAGAAGTTGAGGAAAATCCTCAGACTGGAACCTCTTGCAAAAGGTCACAACATACACACTACACCAAAGACTTGCAGACATGTCACACAAAACATACCAAGCCATTAACCTGTGAAAGGGCACAGCAGCCAGGGTATGGTAAAAATAAAAAATAGAAAAAAGTGGCAAAGGTCACATAGGTCACCAGGCCAGGAGAAGTCCATGTGGAGACAGTTGCGAGAAGTTTTAGAGGTCATCGATTTTACCAGGAGAGGGTATGTGAGAGTGTATCTACAGAATGGTCTTTTGACTCCAGGGAAAATGTTTTCTCTTTCTCAGTGCATGAAAACATAGGAGAGCAGCCCATCAATGATGATGCTAACGATAACAACAGTGGCTTTGAAATCTGACCTTTTGTACTAAGCTTTCAGTAAGCAGCGATCCTGATGCAAATAGAACCTTAGTTTAGATAGCACAATGCTCAATTAGGGGAACTATAGCTCCAACAAGTTTTGGGAGGTTTTTAATTATCTCTGCAAAGATTTCTGTATTTCAATTAATGCAATTTCAGCAAGAATTCATCCAGTAGTTAAAATTAATTACTTTTGTTATATGAAAAGCATGTATGAATATTATTAATTAAGGCCAGCCTTTGTTCTGCAGCAAAAAGTCACAATTTGAACTGATGGTTGTGCCCCGTGTAGTATTTACATGTGAGTTATTTCAACCAAATGTGAAGGTTACTCAACATCCAAAAGACCTAATATAGAGAAAAATGCTGTTCATCCGTGCGTTCAGTAAGGGCTTAAGCTGAAGCCTGAAAAATTTTAGCAAAAATATGGTGAGCCCTTTCATGTAAGATTATGCTGGTGTCAGCATAGAACCACTGCTCAAATCTGACATCAGTTAAGCCAAAAGTCCCAAATGTTTTTGATTTTACAGGCAAGCAAGGTGAGAGACATCAGATCTGAGAGAAAATGCTGTGTTGAAAGTTTATGTATATTGTATAGCTTCATGTCTTTGCATTATCTAGTTTAATGTCTTTACAGTTCATCAAGCCCCCTCTTTCAAACAGAGCATCACCTTAATATTGCATTGCCTTGATTGCCAGCTGAAAAACTGCAGCAGTGAATCTGAGAAACTGTCCGTCCCCATCTGAACTCTGTGGCGTTAAGCTCACTGCTGCTTGGGCAACTGTGCTGTGCCCTAACTGGATGCGGCCACCTTGACCCACTTGCAAAGACCTGGGATAGCAACTGTCATGCTGTCTCCACATGATGTGGATGGGGGTCATAGTGGGGCGGTCATCAACGCTTCCTCCTCTGTCATCTTCTGACCTTGGTCGAAAAATAAATAAATAAATAAATAAATAAATAAAACGAGGTGTCGTCAGGTAGAAGAGATTATGCGGTCTCTTGTATGTTCATGACCACCAGATGCCTCTCTGCTTACTCCCCTTCTTGCCACAAGTTCTATCCTAAAAGATTTGGGGCCAGATGGTGTGGTTTTTACTCCTCTCTTCAGTGACGTTTCTTAGCGTTTTTCCAGCTGCTTATTTATCCCTTCCATTAACAGAGGTCTTGGTGCTCAGTCATGGACAGATAGGCCACTGCAGTTTTAGGTCTGAAATTACTTTTTTTCCAGCTCATTATGAATAATAATTTCCGTATATATTTGAAGTTGTCAGTTAAGGGTTTTTTTTCTGGCCAGTCATGGAGACTGCTGATGAAGTGCCTTGGCATTGGTGCTTAGACAATCACTTTTTAAACCTTTTTAAACTTTTGAAAATGTAATGAAGTCTATGCTATGTAAAAAAAAGTTCTCATGTCATGGATTGGGCAGTGAAGCAGATTATTATTTTGACTATCATGTCTGCCTGCACAAAGGCAAAAAAGGCTTTCCATCAATATAGCTAACATTTATTAGGATCGAATCTAGAAGATAACAACCTCTATTTCTACTTTGAAGCTCTACAGTGCAGTAATTGCGATCAATAATGTAGCTTATGGTAATACCATGTTATTTGTAATAACACTGCATTTATAACAAAGAAGTTCAGCCAGAAAGACTTAGGAAGGCATGATGCAAGTTTAACAGATATTCTAATCTATCAAAGGATTTCCAAAAGAAATGAGCCATTTTTGTGAAAATGATAAAAAGTGTTTTTTATCGTTTTGGCCTCGCGTCCACATGACCACAGCATTTTGGGTGACCAAAAACAATCTTTTTGGAAAACAGGTCCCAAAAAGATTGAAAAACAGACGAAAAAACGAAAATGAAAAACGCAGTTTGTCATTGCCGTGTGAAAAGCAAAACGCTATTTTAAATGACTCTATAGCCCAATCTGACCCTTAAGCTGCAGCAATCGACCTGACATTCGTTAAAGCAAAACAAACCTGCTTGACACTATACCCTGCGTGGAGACACATTTCATGTTAAAGATATTAACAAAACATGAACCAAGAACCTACACTGAAGCTTGCATTTCTATGGCTTAACAACTCCAAAACTACCCTTCTTGAAACTGCTTACAGCCACTGGGAGCAAATTACTGTTCTAAGTCTTCCTCAAGGTCACAGTAATAGGTGTGAGATACTGTACTCAGAAAGCGGACAGATTCAAGTCAAGGAGCCTTCAATTCACAAACACCCTCCCGCAACTACAAAATAAGAACCTGGTGCCAGAATACTTCACACATTTGAAGGCTGAATGGAATCCTTTACAGTTCACATTGTCAGCTGGATTTGACATCATGGCCCCTTTCATTAAAAACCTGCTGATGAAGAAATGTATAAGAGATAAAAGGCTGAGAATGCCACTCATTGTTAGGTAAAAAGAGTTGGAAAAAGAGTGTGTAACTTATCAATATTACAGTTGCATCAATGGCAATTGCATCATTTTCTTTTAAATGCAGTGATAAAGTCAACACTATTTTACCATTTTGAAACTCATTAGTTAGACCATTGCATTGTAGTATCACCATTTCAAATCCCTGTGAGGCCAGTCTCATGCTCACCAGCTTTCAGGCTCTCAGGTCTCCGGCCCTATTCTCCTGCACTGTTAGGCCATCAGGCTCTATTTCAGCTACTCCACTGCCCAGGGAGTGAGTTTTTTCGTAGATGTGTACAGAAATGGATGAAAACTTCTGAATCAGCAACCAACTCTGGAACAGATGCACCCAAAATGTGAAACATTGTATCAAAGGTCTACTCAATAATTGTATAATTGACATTGTGGTCAAGGTTTACATAATACATTTATTTAATTTGTAATTTAATATTCAAATGTCTGCAGATACTGTATCTGTGGAATAACATTATTCTTCCATAAAAATACAAAAATACACCATGAGTAAAATGATTTTGGTAGTGAATACTACCAAAAGCACAGAGTGTATAGTCATTGGTCTTAAAATATAATGGTCTTTTGCAAGGCATATACAGTGGCACAGGTGAAGACCCTCAACTGGAGGCAGTAAACCAGTGTCCCTGGTTTTAGAATTATGTAAGTAATAAGTACCTCCACAAAACAGATACTAAAAAACGCAATACTTAAATATAAAGTATATAATATGTGTGCACTTTGTGTGGAAATAGAAGATTAAAATAGAAGCTGATGCTCCACTATAATCCTCTAAACCGTAGCAATGGTAGAATTCTCTGTATTTAAACGAAGAATTCTCTGTATAAGGACATGCAATTAGCAAGCTAAAACATAAATACATTAAATGAATGTATTGAAAAGTGAGTTCTCAGTCGAGGCAGATTCATCCAAAATCAGACAGAGGATTATGAAATATGTCTCTCTTTTTGTGACATTTTACATTTCGTTAAATGTCACTTCAGGAACGCTAAAGAAGATTAGTAGTCACTCACTCAAACATTCAAACACAGACACACACACAGACACACACACACACACACATACACACACACACACAATGAAAGGATTATGTGTGAACACAAGATCATGTTTGTGGAGGAATTTATATGACTTGCTGGAAAATGCACAAGTCAGGGTCAGATATGTCCACGTGGGCTCAACACATTTCCATTCTGGGAAACATATGGAAATATAATGTATTGCAGAATATGTCAGAGACATTAAAGATACTGATATAAATATCCTATAGGATCATGCAAATACCATCTTACTGTATAGGAGACCGTTATCCTGAAAACATTCTATATATTTGTTGTACTTGTTTTTTTGTTGTTGTTATTTTTGCAAACTCAGTCCAGTGCAGTGAGGGCTGTAGCCTTTATCTCATCATCACTTCATTATTATTGCCCAAATGGAAAATCCATCCTTTTCCAGGATCTCCTGGGATATAGACTAGCAGTTTCATTTCAGTAGGCTGTGCAGTGATGTTGTGTAGTGTGTGAAATGACGATCCAGGCTTATCCAACTAAGCTACGCGACTGACCATCAGAATCTTGTATCTTGACACAATGGCATCCCTCCAGGGGCAGAATCTGATGAGGACTCCAGATAAATCTGTTGTGGGTTGCAGACCACTTTCAGGGGAAAGAGAAGACAGAGAAGATGCTGAATACTCTCAATGTAAAAAGAAAATTGCTTGCTGAAAAAAAAGATGGCATTAATGACATGAACTGTCAGAGCAATGTTGTAACCCCTTTTTTCTGAAGTTGTCTGAAGTCATTACAACATTATCTGCCTATGCCACTGCCACACACCAGAAACATGCTCTTCAAACAAATCAATAAGACCTATATCCCAACAGTGTCAAACACATTGCTAGTTCTCTGACAGCTTTTCACATGAAGTCATACAAGAACACAGAGCATCTCTGACTGAGATTGGTGTGGGGGTTTGCATAGCATATGTGCTGCAGCACCTCAAAGAAAATGCCCTGAAATCAATAATGGCGAGAGCAAAAAGATCTACTGAAATGAAAAAGAAAAAAACCCATCAATAGCATGACCTATTCTACTCTATCAAGCTCTGAAATCAGCAGAGTGCCCAGGAAAAGATGAACTGTTGCCTGTTCTCCTAAAGCGCTGACGTTTCTGATGCACATTGAGGTTTCTCCACAAGGGTTGTTTGTTTTCCTGCAATGCGGGGGAATGTATTTTATATATTTCATATATAAAATACACAGTACTTGACACATAATGCATGTTTTGGCCAATGACCATGTTCTGAGAGTGAACAAATGATATAGCCATAAAATAACCATAGATGATGATTGGTAAGGAATTGAAAAAGAAAATGCACATGGTGAAAAGGTCACTCAATTAATTTTGGTGGATCTATTTGAGACAGCAATGCTTGAAAAATGGCACAGACCTCATGACTGACCAAGAGGGGAATTTTATTGGCCCTTGCATGCGGAATGTTGAGGACTGCTACTCATGTGCTAAGGCAACTAAAACATTCAAATAGGTGGACAGAAAGTAGCAAGAGAAAAAGCTATTAATAAAACATGAAATGAAACCCGCTGTCACAGCTCTATCAGATACCCCCTCCTCTACTAGACTTAATTCCCCTATATATGCGTGACAGGAATAAGACTGTATTCTTCTCATTAACACGGAAAAACACATTTACGTTCAGTTATACTCCGTAAAAAAAACATATAAACATGCATCCTAATGCTTCAGCACTGAGAAGATGACAGGAAGACTGGGTTTGAGAGATAGAGCCCCCCACCAATATGTTTCCCATATCCAAAGAGCTTAGAGAATGTATTCTGATGCGTGGAGGAAAATGACATTGCTATGCCATTAATTTGACATCTTCATATGTGTTCATATGTTTCTTAACATACAGTATGTTTCTCTTTCAATTTGTGATGGATTGGAGAAAGAAAACGCTGTGACCTTGAATGTGGAAGTAATTCTACCAATATAAGGGTCTTGTGTGCCAAATAACGTCTGCTCTTGCTGCTGTATTATTCAACTATTTGTCTTTCATCCTTGGCCTTGCACTTGTGCAGCTGCCATTGGTGCAGTTGGGTTTAGTGGTAAACATTGTGTTGACCTAGAGCTGAGGTCTTTCACCTGCTATCAACCCTCTGGATGTGCGCTGTAATATTTTGCCACCACACTTCCGGTAATCCATTATGTAAAGATTTCACATAAATATTTTGCGATGTTTAAAATGATTCGTCTATTGACTCATATACTTTTATGATTTTCTTTATTACGGATAAGCATAAAGAGTGGTCAGCAGTTCACGACACGGCTTCTCTCCGCCTACTGCTGCTGTTACTGGCCACAACTTTTAATCAAAGTGCTGAGCCCATATTGACCCTGCATCATTAACTCCTCCCAGTTGACTCGGAGGCAATTCCATGTAGCCATAACGCAACTCTCCCATAGCACAAGCCAACTCGCCACTCATAATCCCTCGGGCTGCAGGGGATCGAGACAAAGGAATTACATTTTATGTCCCTTAATGAAACAATGGATACCTGTGGTCTTTTTCAGCTTTTGCTGCTCTTTTCTGAAATGCACCTCCAGTGTGTGTTGGGAATGACCTCCCCTTCAACCCCCTTATCCAGCTCCCCAACCATCCCACACACACACACACACACACACACACACACACACACACACACACACACACACACACTGCTTCGTGTGATGGGGAGGGAGGAGAGGGACATGAAAGGAGGCCTGCTCACCAGTGTATTTCATCGCCGCTGCCCTCCTGTGCGCTCAGAGCTGCAGGAAGAATCATCCTCTTCATTCATCCTGTGTCACCGATGTGATGGGGCCCCTTGTTTTCGACATACGCCAGTGCCAGTTTGTTTGACGACAGGGCCCGGGAGAGCTGGTGCTGGTGTTGTCACACGCTTGCATTGTTTGCTCGAGCCCAGCAGGCCACCTGCACAGCGCCAGTCACTCATCGGGAGAGAATAATAAAGCTGCTGAAAAAACAGAGTGTAGAAAATACTGTGGAACAACAAAAAGGCAAAGCGAGGGAAACAGAAGATGATCAATAATACTGATAAAAAAAAAGCATGGAAAACAAAAAGCCCAACTGAAGCAGACACAAGATTCACAATTACGATGAGGGTTTTATCTTAGATTTTTGTCTGAGGAGTTGGCACTGTGCGTGCGGCATAATTCAAACAGGAGCTGTCCCAGCTTTCTCATTAAGAAATGTGGGATGGTAAAATTCTGCTCTCTTGTTTAACACATGGGAATTAGCCGGCAGCATTACACTATTCTTAGAAACAAAGGACAGATGAACCGTCACAGATTCAAATCTACACTGAAACTTTCTGATTTAACAGTCTGTGCACAATGGCTCTGGGACTCTAACTTTAGGCAGCTGCAAGAACATTTAGAAATACAATAATTCAATTCTATTTAAGAGTGCAATTACTAGCAACTAATGTGCTAGAAAATGACAATGCCTTAACTTCATTACAACACCATCTTATTTAATTTCCTATCTACACTTTCATTTTCTTTTGTAATGATTTCTGCATGTCGATCAATCCCTTTTCCAGACCCTGTGCCACGGCAACAGATTTCAGAGTCAGGCAAGGTAACAAATCTCGTCAGTGAGGTCATTGGCACTAGATGATGATGATTCTCTTTTTAAAAACTTAAAAGCAGTAAGGTGTTTTTGATTTCCCTACTAAGAGACTCCCTCCCTCTCTCTCTCTCTCTCTCTCTCATACATTATTCACTGGAACGTATCTGAAGTTTCTTCCTCTGCAGTGGCGTTTGTAAAGCAGTTACCACTGCCTGACTGCTTGTCAGTCAGTCTGTCAGTCAGTCAGTCTGTCTGTCTGTCTGTCTGTCTCCATGCCCAGGGAGTTCCATGGGGAGACAGTCTTCCCTCCTCTGCCACTCAGTCCCCGGCACCGCGCTGCTCAACGAAGGGGAAGATTGGAGCCTCAGGAGAGGTTTACATATGAAACAGATCGCATGCAGGGAAGGCATAAAGGACTGGGCTGCATATGAGTCAGAATGGGACGGACTGCATGGTGAGCAAGTGCCACTGCAAATGCTTTCCTTAGACTGGCTGTAGGGATGCTTCGTGTTGTGATGTAACACATATAATGTGTGAAATTCTGCTGCGAGTGAGTCCAAATGTTTTGGGGGTCTTTTTTTTTGCTTCAATGACACAGTTGATTGGCTAAATGTCTCAGTTCCTGTTGAACAAGATTATGAGCTGTCTCTTTACGAGCCACCCCCATTAACAGCTAACTATGGCCGATCTGGAAAACACTGACATTCAGAGGTGGTTGCATAATTTCGCTTCAGCTTAGAACGCCAACTTTGCTGTCGCGTCTCTTTTCGCGTGCCGTGTGGAGCGAGCCCACTGTAACTCTGTGAGGAGGAGCGCAAAAGCAACACCACCGTCACCACCAGCATCTCTCCCCTCGTGTCATATGAGGAGGGGCTGCCATGATGTTTTCTCAGCTGCTTTCTGGAGAAAAAAAAGAACACGGCAGAACTCTAAAGTCACAGGCATGCTTCCAATAAATGCTATTGAACTTACTTAGAGCATTTGTATTCCAGTGCAAGAATATTCACAACTGAAATATATTCATCAATTAGCTCTGTGAGCAGTCAATGACCCTAATAAAAAAGAATCACTGTATCACATTGCAAATTTCCAATGACTTTCTAACATTGGGATTGAAAACTAATTACTTTGCTGAGGCTCGGTTTTAATATGGGCATAATTAGCTAATCGCTCCCCAGGGAGGACCATCTCAGAAGGGCCTGGTGGGTTGAGCTGGCCAGGGGATAGGCAAGCGGGGCTAATTGTGTCTGTGTGTGTGTGTGTGTGTTTGTGTGTGTGTGTGTGTGTGTGTGTTTGTGCTTGTTTGTTTGTATTATATCCTCTTGTGAAGCACAGTTGTTTAAGTTTGGTTAGGTTTAGATTTTAAAACTTTATCTATTACTTGCCAACTGACAAACAACCGGCTCAACAAATGATACAAATTAGAGCTGAAAAGCTCCACTGGAAAGTTTGTCCCTCTAAATTAGCAGCCTCGTCTGCTATGCATTCTGCAGAACTCTCCCACAATGACGAATTACATTCCCCCCCTAAACTGATGAATTGCATTCATGCCTGGTTCATTCCCTACCCCAAATGTGCTCTCACAATGTCTGTGAAATGTACGTCTCACTCTTATTCACTTCAGGGACCAGAAATCACGGTTCATATGCTAATCGTAACTACTGCTAACTCATTACGGCGCGGGCAGCTGTGGAAAACGCTTAATAAAAGATTACCAAGTCTCTCGAGGAACAGGCTCTCCCTCACAGCTGGTGAAGGGAGCTGATAGGGTCTCGGTCGACATTCATCCTCAAACTGCTCCGGGAAGGAGGAATGGCTACAGGGAGCCAACAGGCATGTTGGTGTCCTCTCTCTTTTTCTGTCTCTCTCCGACAAAGTTCATCCTCCAGGGGACATTTTCTTTTTCTTCCTACTCTTCAGAGACAGACAGACGGAGCCGACGGGCAAAGAAAGAACCAGGGAAATGTGTCATGGCTCAGGAACCTCATGAATAAAAAACCCGGAGCAAATAGAGAGCTTCAGAAAATGACCTGGACTTCCATTTGAACATGAGGCCTTTCACAAATGGACAAATGGGCCGCTCATTTACTGAGCAGAATGGGGGCATATCTGTCATAACAGGTGGTGGGATGGCGGTGGCACGACATGCCCCCACCCCCAACTCGTTTCCCCTTTAACTGTCATGCCATTAGAGGACCCGGGCCTGATGGAGGACGCGGGGTTGAAGTGTCTTCTTCCATTTGCTTCGGCCAATCTCAGGGCCCCGTGGCGACCTCGAGGGACGTGCAGGCACCCGAGCATGAGCGCGGTGCTGCGACAGGAGAGCGGCCGGCCCGAGAGATGCCTGCTCGCCGAGGCACCGTGGCTGCCGTGGCTGCCTCTGCTGCCGTGCCGGGATGCTCCAACTCTGCCTGCTGCCAGGACTGTCTCGGAGCCTGAATAATTGCATCCTTTCCCTCTGACCTCTTCCTGACCTCGGGGTCTGTTCCAGCTTTCCAAGCGATATGGAGTGAGACGGCAGGGTGAAAAGCACAGCCAAGAGTTTTACTGTCCCCTGATGAGAGACCTGCAATTCTCTTACTTAATACTTTATACTGTAATATTATCTGTAATCTCACTCAGTCCACCACAGGGCAAGTGTCCCCCGCTGGGGATTTAGAGTATAAGCAAATGCAGCATTACTCAGTATTTCACTCTCAGGCACTAAAGCTAGCAGACCTGCTGCCGGTCAAATCATGCATTTGCTCCACAGTCAAGAATTCTCAACACCAAATTCAGTCAAGGATGAAAAGAAATAAAAGGAAATGAAAATGAAACAAATAAAAGTGATGTATGAGTAAAAATAATGAAATATGAATGATAGAATTGGGTAACATGGAAAAATATAACCATAAAATAATTAACCAAGTCAAAGCCAAAACAATGAAAAGAATCAGTCCAAATCAGTCTGCACTAGTGATAGGGGAATAAACATTAAGACAATTACAATTAGGCTACTTTTAAACTATCTTGTTCTTCATTAAGTTTGAGTAAATTATTGCCCATTTATAACTTAATACCCTCTCAGCAATCAAAATGTTTTAAACAGTCCTGTAGTATACTGTACATCTGGGTATCATTGGCCTACCAATGATAAGAAATCCCACAACTCCTGAAAATCTGTCCAAGGCCCAGTAGATAGAGTGGGAGCAGACAGGGACCTTAAATGGAACCCTGGGGAACTCTTAACGAGAGGGGTCAAAATTCAAGAGGACGCCATCAGCACAAAGGTCCTATTGGATAAATAAGAGGGAAACCATTCAAGTGCTTTTCCCCTTACCCCAGAGCAATGCTCCAACCTCTCAAGCAACACTTGTTTGTGGTCTGCTGCATCCAAGGCAGTTAGGTCAAATTTGGACTAGAATTGAACAGGCCTTGTCAGCTGTTATGCGTTGCATGTAACCCAGACTGGTACATGTCAACAATCTTATTCTCAATAAAATACTCCAATAAGTGTCTTGTGACATGAACAGTAAGGTGTGATCTGCCACAAGCAGATATGAACAAGGCTGTGGAAATTCGATGAGGCCTAGGCCTAGGACATAATTAAGACAAGCAATTTAACATTTTGTACTGCGATAACATTTTGAGCAATATTCTAATGTTTCACATTACACTGTGCATCCTACGTTGCAAGTTATAATTAAACATCAATGAGTTGCTAAATTAGATAGCAAAGTGAGACAGGATTATATACAGGATACAGGACATGCAAGGAATAAGCGTGAACACATGGTAGTGCTAGTATTTCCATTACTTACAAATCGGTACAAAAATGTTAAGTGGAAGGAAAATATTTTGTCCTTTTGAAAACATATGGGATGGAAGGCCAATGTACTACTTTAGTCTTCCAATATTATCTTGCTGCTAAGCTGACAGAAAACCAAATAACAATATGATTTAATGAAGAGGTGTTTTTCATAAATATTGAAATGTTTCAAGGCTGAGACTCCTCTGTTTCCTGTCAGTGTCAAACTTTTAACTTGGCCGTACCACAACTCCAGCGTAACTTCGGTAGGGTAAACAACCCGTCTGACACTACCCTAAGAAAACCGCACACAAAAAAAAAACAGATACAGTGAACAGATGGGAAGAGACTTGGATATTTGAGTTAAGATTTTTTTTCCCCCTCCGCTCTGTATTTGTTTGGACAGGCAGCAGACAACCGGCTCCAGATCCCATCGACTGGACATCTCCTAATTAAGAGCAGCATGAGCGCTGAAGGCCGGCTCTCTGACAGTGCCGGGGGGGGTACGGGGGGGGGGGGGTATTTTGTTAGCGAGGAAGTGTGCGCTGGTTGTTCTTCCCTCCTTCATTAAACAAGGCTGGTGTGGCTGAGCTGATGAGCAATCCTGAGGCTTATTTCAGAGGATAAAATCAGATGGCCAAGAAAGAGAGGCCCCCTCAGCCAGGACAAACTGAATAGGCTATGGTTGTTAGTTATTTTTGTTTTTGCATTCTTTCTCTCTTTCTTTCTCTCTCTCTCTCTCTCCCGCTCTCTATGAGGACACCACCCCCGTTGTTATTTTTATCTCCGCTGTCTGTGGTCTTCTTACAAATCTCTTCAATTTATTGTGATGGCAACAAATTACCTCATTTGCCTGTAGACTCAGGGGTTGCTCATCACAGAACCCAAGAAGGAAAAAAAAACTTAGCTGGAGAATGTTAAGAAAAGATCAAATACCAAGAGCCAGAGCATTTTCTTATGGTACATTTTGGGGACACAAAAGCATGTGATAACTGTATGCTTATGTTCCTTTGCTGTCCTATAGCTTCTGACTGGTTCCATCCAATTCTGTCTCTGTACCTGAAGACTACCATGCAGATTGCTTTGAGCTATCTTGCCTGAGGCAAGCGCATAGGGCTTTTGGAGGGTGTTAACACCAAATCCGGTGCTGATAGGCTTCTGCTTGAGAGCATCCCTGACAGCATGTTACTCGGAGACAAAAATCAATAGCCCAAGAGGTAAGAGCCTGGAAAACTCATTAGTCGATTGTGATCATCATCATTCTTCTTTTTTTTTTTTTTTTTTTTTCAAAATCGAGAACATTCTTTCTCGGGTCACCTTGTCGGACTCTCTTGGTTTCTCTCACACATGACACCGACACAGCTCTGCGCTCACATTCCATGTCGTTTGCGTCGCAGATGATACACACAACCGTAAAAATGCATCTATGCTAAATCTGGGACTTAGAACGGTGGGGTGGGGGCGGGGGTGGGGGTTTGGGGGTGCATGTGTGATCCCCAAGGTACCCGCACTAGGGATGATTTATGGCAACGCGGGTCTCACTGTCAAGAAATTCTCTGTGCCACGTAAGCATGGCGTCTCGCTCCTTTGCACAGCCCTCACTGGTGGGCTGCTGGTGCGCTCGTGATCACAGGCTCACTGGGCTTGTGATGAAAGAGTAATGCCTTCAATGCATCTCTCCACTGAGCTGGGCTCTAACTATGTGTGTCTTTCACAAGCCCAAGTGGTATGGCACAGGAGGGTCTGTATTCTAGATGTCTAGTTGTTTCTCTTAGTTAACTAACTCTTTCTTCTCACAGATACTTAAATTGGTTTCATCAGTCAAGGTAGATATGGATTCAGTAAGGCTACCGTAAGCCTCTTTTCCAAGTATCTGGGCGAACTTCAGACCATCAATAAGACCTTCAGGCTTTGATACAATGATGTTGACACGAGCGAATTTGGCTATTTATATAGAATTCCATGTAAACTCTGACACTCTGACATATTCCATATGTCAGAGTGTCTCAGCACTTTTAAAAAGGATCTTCAGTACACCTCGGCTATACAGCAAGGGGATATTATACTGAATACACTGAAGACCTGCCTCCCACGTATTCACACCAGCCAACACTTCCTCTCTCCCTCCCTCACAGATGACCCTAATGCCCCTTAAAACACATAGGCATACACATGCATGTCACCGCAATGACAGTCATGGAGTTGACTGCAGTGCTTGTTGTTATGTATGTATGTATGATGATGATGATGAGAGATGATTAGATGTGACTTTAAACACCTTACGGTGTGCAAACGAAAAACAAATTAACCCCGTGGTCACCAACCTGGCATGCGGCTGCAGCGATGTCTCCCACACCACACGAGGGGAAAAGGACAGGACGGGTCAAGTGGGGGGACATGTAAAGCAAGAAGCTGCTTAACGGCACTGTCATGTCAGAGTGAGTGGACAGGCATGATGTGACATCTGACAAGCACCCGGAGGACTCATTTGTGTCACGTCATGAGAAGGTGACCACACTACTCGCATTGTATCCTACATATGGACAGAGCAAGCATCCTTTGCTAGACCACGTGTGTAGTACCCTGGAAGTAAGGCAGACAGACAGGCAGGTGGAAAGACAAGAAGTCTGACACACAGAAAGGCAGGCACTCACTGGAACACCGGCCGAGAATTTCTCCATAGCCACGTTTATATGGACACTTTTAATCTGATTAAAAACGGCTCGATCGGAGTACAAATTCTCCTGCTGCTATCGCCTGCTGTATCTTCTCAAGGAAAAGTAGGCAACACCAGCAAATCCGATTAAAGATTCTAAAGCGCTGAGAGCACCTGATTAGAATAGAACGTACCCCGTGTAAACAGGCGGCATGATTTTTTCAACTGGAATGACAAAAAAAACTGTCTATGTAAATGTGGCTATTGATGGACACACCAATAATCCAGAGATGATCACTTGAGAAGATGCACAGATGGGTAGCTGACAAGGAAAGTGGTGAAAGGAAGTCCTGGGGGGCTTCTACCTAAAATGGAACAATAACATGCCAATACAATCATGGCACCGGTAGCACCGCTCAAGCACTTAAACGGCTATTTAAGACTGACCCACATCGAACAGCTCACTCCTACGGTGTTGCCCCCCAAATGTCCTTCCTTTGTGCTCTAGATTTTTCTGTCCTCCCGATCAGCACGGCTGCAGTAAGAAATTGAAAAGTGCAGCATGGCGAGGCTCCACTCCAGCCAGTAATGATTGCACCGTGAAGCGGTTTCTCCAGGGGCAGTCACCCTTGTGACCGAGACTAAGTAGGTGTGCCGTAAACAGCGCTGTCCATCAACTGCATAAATCCTTATTACCATCTCCGCTTTTATGCCACACGATCAGCTGCGTGATGAATGCTACTTTTGCCAAATGGCAACAGCCATAATCAATGTAATATATAATACAATCTCAGCGCTTACAACCCACAGCGCTGAGTGTTTTTTTCCTGCCCTCGTGTACTGTATTCCTTCTCTTTCGTTTTTATATCTCTCATTAATATTTCTCTGGATGCTTTTGCCGCATGCAATTGGGGTGGATTTGCTTCTGTTTTTGTGTCATTGGCAAGATCTCACACATCTCCTTGTTGGCTCTTGCCAACTCAAGAGCCACCATACTGTGATGGGGTGGGAGTATGCAAGTGGGTGGGAAGGTTTATGGAAAAGGCAATAGTGCACCTTTCGTTCTCTGCATGCAAAGAATTTACACATGAATCACCATTAACATTCTAATCCAAAGATTCTGGACATGACAGTATTTCCTGAATACAAGAAATACACAAAATGATTCAAAGACAGGAAAATGCCATCTTCATTGGATAATGCAAAGTGGCTTATCTAAAATAAATAAATAAAAAGACTCCTATGCTGTAAGCTTTTCACATCGTAGCCTATGGATGCACTATGAAGGCAAGTGAAACCTGTTTATCCCCATAAAGGACAGTAGGCTACTGGGTAAGTTTATAGGATGCTACTGATAGACATCCTGCTGATGTGAGCATCAATGCTGCACAGGGGCAAACAGGCACAGCAAACAACTCCAAGCCCAGATGAGGCGCGGCGTAAAGACATGCAGACCCAATTAAAGCAACAAAACCTGAGGACGAGCTGACTTAATGAGGGCGCTACGGGTCTGCCAAGTGAGGAGAGGCTTTTTCATCTTCTTTCTCCTCATGCTTGTCTGTCACCTAAACTGCTCTTTCTAGAACAATCTAAGGGAACCGTAATCAGTTTTTGCCATGTCTAACAGCCATCTAGTCCTAGACGGTTTCACCTGACTAAATCTTGATGCGGCTGAGTGAGCTACACAGAGAGAAAGCCAACCCTTTTAAGATTCAACTGTGCTGTTGCAAATTCAATGACCAGTGTCACCCTTGATTAACTGAAACACTCTGTGGCCTGTAAAAATAGCACTAACTCCATTATGTTAAATGCAACACAGTGGGTTGGGTTTTGCGGTTGTAACCCCTGGCATGACTGCAATTCATTGCTAAGCTTCAGGGAGCTTAGTGTATGTGCTAGCATTAATAATGTATTGTGGAAAGGAAGAGAGTTGGTTGGGGTCAGAGGTCATTCATAGTCATACCAACCACTAGGGCTGATGTTGTAGACTAAGGCAGCAAGGTAACAGCTCAGATTTTTTGCCGGCATTCTAGCCACATTTAACTTCTTAATCTGAGGGTCTAGCAAAGGTAATACATCAGATCTGACAAAAAATAATCAAGGTGGATAAGGTCTTCACTGCAACCCTTTGTTCTCCACCACACAAACTGCTTTCATGTAGGGGATAGCCAGCAGGCTCGGACGTCGGTGTGCATGAGTGCTAATCTCATGTCAAGAGATAAGCGCAGGAACCACAGGAGATTCCTGCGCTGTAAGGCATCAACCTGAACACTCCTCTAACAGCACTAAGGGGTGTCAGTGGTGTGGGTGATGGCATGGTAGTGTGTGTGTGTGTGTGTGTGTGTGTGTGTGTGTGTGTGTGTGCGTGCGCTCTAAATGGCAAGTTTTCCCACTACGCCCTGGTCTCTGCCGCTGAACCCGTAGAAGCGTAAAGCACACCCATCTTAATTAACCTGGCACTGGAGGGAGAAGCCTTTTCTCCTTTTTCTCGGTGAAAGAAAAGATCGCCCGCTCGCTTACGTCTGCTGGCCATTAGAAGAACAGAGGGCAGATCAATTTCTCTATCACGGGCGCGCAGCCACCCTTTACCAAGGGATGAAGGAGCGGGTCGCTGGGTGTAAATGCCAGGTTGTACTGGCTAATACCTGTGAAATTAGCTCTCGATCCACCGCTCTGATGAAAAGCTAGGGGTATTTCTTTCTTTCCACACAAATAACATTTGAACAAGACCTCATGGCTCTGCGTAAATGCTCTCCCTAGTATGTTTCGCGCTGTGTCTGGTATATGAACCATGTGAAGAGATGACGACTCTTCCACCTACTGCCTCTCTTCCAGTCATTTTAAAATACCTGGCTTTCTGCTTAATATTTAAAAAAAAAAAAATCAATTCAATTCAGAAATGTATGGGTCTACCGTCTATAATTGCTTTGGTTTTAGAATTGAAATTTGCTGCCGTGCATAAACTGGAGAATGTGGACCATTTTCCAGTTGGTGCATTTACATAGGGAACCTTTGCACAATCCCAATTAACTTGGCTCGTTACCACATGCATATAAACGTGCTAAACAGACCGGGAAAAGACACCATATGGTTGAAATAGCACTTGCAACCACTGAGACCTTACATTTTTTAACAAACTGGAGAATGTTTCCAGTTTTCCACAATCAATTCAGAGCAGCAGTCCGTGTGCACCAGAGCAGCTAGAGTCTTGGATTGTAGTTTCCTGGTCGGCATACTGCCAACAGTATATACGCGATATGTATACTACGGTACAATCCTGATATGGAGGGGCTTACTGTGGATAAGTGCCTTTGAAGTGTGGATGAAAGGCAGGTCTAGAATGGATGGAGAGATGAGTGTTGCAGGCTTGAGTGGTGGCTCAACCCAAGGGAGGCGACCTGCAGCTGAAAAGGCAAATTATTTATATGGGAAGGATGGGATTTGGAGAATATGACTAGACAACTAAACGGCATCACATGGAAAGCATGAAACATGCCCAGAATCAACATATTACAGTAAGCGCTATAAATTGCTGATTATGGCCACGGAGTCATCGACTGTATTTGCTGAAAGATTTTTTCTTTCTTCAATATTCCAATACCCCATGAACGCTACATGTGACCTACAAGAGTGCAAACAGAACACAGGATAAAACACTATGCTCAATGACTTGACAAGACTAGGGGAACAGTGCAGCCAGACCACCACCTTCACATACTCCCTACAAAACAGAAGATTTAATTAAAACCACATATAGCTAAAATACACAATACCCAATAATATATACACATACATCAGGCCTAGGGGGAAATTGTAGGTGGTTCAGCATGTACAACCAGCATGTCCGTTTACAAAACTCAGAGCAGCACACTCGTCTTTTAAACCGATACGAATAGAAAGCAGTCAACAGCAGAAGCCGCCACACATCCATGATGTCCACTCCATTTTCTGCTCAACAGCTCAATGCACACATCCTCCCCATTCTCTCTCCCTCTCTCTCGGTTGCTTTGAAATCGGCTGCAGTGAAATGCCAAGATAGGGGAGCGTGTCAGGCTCAATCCTTCACAGAGCGTAATTACTTGAAAGATAAGCAACGGGCCTCAATGCGGCTGGAGCCACTTAAATGAAAAAGAGGGGAGTGAACGAGAAAAAAAAAAACATTATGCACAAGCATAGTTGTGCATATGCTCATCAGGAGTCCTTTTTCCGGGCACTCAGCAGCATCGCAGGCAGGCTCTGCTTTTATGTCTAAGTAGACGATCCTAGTTAAGATTTGCAAATCCTTCAGGGCAGTTCTGAGCTCTGTTCTGTCTGGTTCTCCAAAAAAAACAGAACCGAGAACATGACGGAACATCTAATCCCTTGCCACACAGATATTTTAAGCATATGCATTTAGTCCAACACACAAGACAAGAATCCATGAATGCCTTTGTTCATATACAAACTTTTTGTTCAACTCAGCGATTTGATTGAAGCACACTGACCATTAAAATGTAGAGACAGTATGGATCAGTTAACAATGCTAGTGTCCTTGAACACCATATTCATTTGCACTACAATGAATTCTGACTGGTAGGTATATTCTGTATGGTTTTCAATCTGCTGTCACTTAGTGTGGAACATTCATGGGAACATCTTGAATAATAGATGGGACTTATAGATTTTCTCTGCATTTAAATGTCATTTGTCCTTGCAGGGAGTGCATTCAGTCCAGCACTTTTCACTGACTGGAATGACTCTGGTGACCTGGGAACTAACCTTGATCTTCAAGAAGCAATGCGAGTTCGGATAACCTGGCTTCATGTGTCTACCTGAAATACACACATTAAAGATTGGCAAAGTCAGACTTTGTGTGCACAAAACCATGTCACCGGTAATGCTCTGTATCTGAGAGCAGATCAATTCCCATACGTCAAGATAATGGCAAATTAACAGCTCCGTTTTGGCACACCCACGGTACAGTCATTTGTGAGACGCAATTACTGGCTCCCTATTCATGAGTTATTACACGTCTTTTGCATTACGCCCACATTTCACCAAGTTGTAAACTGACACAGCACAAGCTTTTCCATTATGACAACTGCAGTTAACAATATTTATTACCTCGGAGCCACAGGACAGGTTGGACCACAGCTTGATTAGCGGCGGGCAGAGGGATCGCTGATGTACTTAAGGCACAGGGAAGAGAAGAGGGAAGAGGCTACAGTGCCCTCAAGTGACTGCATCCAGCAAGGGCATGAAGCTGCTGAGGACATATCAAAGTGGAGAGGAGAAACATCACAGCCACACAGTTTCAAAATCACTGCGAGTGATATTTTACAGAGGCAACTGCCGGGTAGGGCTCTACACTCAAATAGTCTTCAATCACATAAACGCTCCAGGAATGTTATGCGGACTCTTCTGGGCTCTGTAATATGCAAGTAAAAATGTATCACATTCCAGAATTTAATAAGAAACGCACCAAGATCAGTGCCAGACAATTATTTTGCCCAAAGCGGGGGTATGGATTCCTTTGGGAATGAATGCTAAGAACAATTGGAGCATTTACAGTACACATTTTACAGTTCAGTTGATTATTCAAACACATACAGTACACCATCAGTCAAAAGTTTGGGGTCACTAAGAAATGTCCATTCCACTTCATTACAGGCAGAATACCAGCTGAGATCAGTTGCAAAAGGGTTCTTGACTGTTGTAGAAAGAAATGTCTGATCTTTAACGCAATATCTACGATGCCCATTATCAGTAACCATTCATACAATGTTACAAAGGCACATTCTACACTGATTTCATTTTGATGTTAACTGAGAAAAAAAAACCTTTTGCAATTAAGTAAACACATGATGTAATCTGAAAAATGCTGCCCTGATTAAAAAACAAACAAACAAAACAATGCAACTGATCTCAGTTTCTGTATTCTGTCTATAATGGAGTGGAATGGAAATTTCTGACCCCAAACTTTTGACCGTAGAGCAAATCAAAATGTAACCATAAAGAAAGCAAGCCCAACACACAAATGCATTGTTCATAAAAAACTTTATTGAGTATGAATTACAGGTTGGAGGTTGAAAACATATTTTGTTAATATGGCGCAACTGCATAAGTGTAGACTACTGACAGCAGTACAGAATTGCCAGGCAAGAGCACAAGATGTAATGTATTGCTAATTGTGTTTTTGATTTTAAAGCACTGCATGTTCAGTTAAAGTAATACCTGCATTTATTACTAAAGATTAAAGAGAGAAACCTACTGTTACTGGGGATGCATGATTCTATCAGCAGAGTATCGGTATCAGAGAGGGTTAAAGCGGATAGTAATGAAGGATCTTTGTCGGTATTGGCAGATAAGATCTTAAGAATTGTATTATTGGTATTGGCAGGTGAATTGGCAAGACTAGTATTGGCACAACCTATAAGGGTTGTGCCAATAATGTGTTCATCTTGTATTTGAAAATGTAATTTTGGGTAAAATTAATGAGATTGAAAGTTTTATGCCTACAGCTCTGGAAAAAGAGACCACGTCTCATTTTTCTGATGTCATCCTACGGTTGCTGAGTGACATTTGAATGAGTTGATGGTAATATTTAAAATTAGGGGACAATTGCAAATTTGAATATGGCCATCAACTTATTCGAAGGTCTCTTATTTTTTTCCAGAACTGTGCATATCGTCCATCACAACTCCATGTTAATTCCAGCACGAGAGACCCATAATTTTGTTTTCCTTTTGCATATATCAGTGTCAGCAATTGGCCAAAATATTGGCATATTGATTATTGGTCGAAATCCAATATTGTGCATCCCAAACTGTTAGTGCCTGCCAAATAAAATGATCATTGGAATTTACATCACTGTGGTATATCATAAACGTTAAGTACTCCACTGTGGTGCAACTTCGGGTGTGTAATCCAATCTCTATATGAGCATAATAGAGGATAATCCTGGGGTTAGGACAACACTACCTACGATCTACCAACAATTTAAAAATGTTTTACTATACACATACGTAGTGGAGAATAATCCATAATGATGTTGCCCTACATCTCCTCTTACTTCCGGATTTAGAAAAGCACTGGCCTAGATTGCTAATCTATGACTGAGATTTCATTAACTCAGTCGAGGATATGCAAAGCTGGTGAATAAAGTTGTGAATCGTCTGTAATCCACAACCAGTTAACAGCGAATAGCGAAAGGAATGTGCCAATCTGATAAGCAAGCGTAAGAGCTTTAACGCAAATGATCTGAAGCAGGAGAGGAGTAATGCGTCCACTCGTCACTCAGAGAAATAGGGCAAATGAAAAAGGAATTATTTCCTTTTTTTGAGAAGACTATCGTCATTAATACGGTACAGCGGGAGAAAAGTTCAAATACGAGAAGTCATTGGCATGTGACTAGAAGAATACAGGATGAAAAGGGGAGAGAAGTAGGAAAAGGCTGATCCATGGCTGTCAATCAAAGTATTTGAGTCTGCCCTTTTTGTCGGCTTTTTATTGAGCGACTGTACTGCTGCGGTTTGGCCAATCACTTCCCTAAGCTCTCTTCACAAGCATAGCACTCTGGCAGGTGCCTGTCAGTCTGTGTGCCACAGCCAGAAAGCCGGTGAAAAGCTTAGCCACCAACCCCACCCCTCTCCGCAAAAACTCTCCCTATGCCCAAGCTCACACGCAGCAAGCGTTAACGCAGTATGCAGAGATTTGATCAATTTCAACATGCTCCTTGTGCCACTGAGAACAGAGGTACAATGGAGTTATTTGCCTCTCTTTTCCTCTTACCCCAAATCAAATCTGAGGCCGGCTCAATGCCCTCCTGGGATTTCCTGGCGGCGGACAACATTCCTTATTCTTTTCATCTGGATCACAGAGGGTGTTAATGGAAAAGCAGGGTGGGGGAATTGGTGAGGGGGAGGCAGGAACACAAGGGAGAGAACAGTGCAACTTTTTTTCTTTTCTTTCTTTCTTTTTTTTCTGCAAAAGGACTTCCTTACCAAAGAACTGTCCTGATGTCCGTGTCTTCCGTGCGGCCCCAACAGGCGAGTCCACGGCGTGACGTAAGACTCTGCCGGGGGCCACCTCACGCACGAGTCCTAATAGATAAGTCAGGTGACAAAAGCAAGGAGTTAAATCCCAAGAATGCCATACTTACACCGCTTTATTTTCCCTGAATGGCATCTGAAATGAAGCACATTTCTTTACTTGCTGTTGTCTGTTCACTTTTACACTGTTTACAGATCAATGGCTCTGATTGGAGATTGAAAATGTGAGGGAGTTTGTTTGATTTTCCTTTGTTTGTTGTCGTGTCATTTATGAGGCCAGGATAGGAGAGGGACAAATTTGCTCACTTGTGACAGGTGATCATATTCCTGCAGACATTAGTTGGATTTCATTTCAGAAAATGTTTGCACGGAGAAATATTCACAAGTTCAGAAAATCCAATAGATGATTAGACAGATGCAAAAACTCACAAATTCTTTCAAATACAGTATATTAATACATACATTCAAACAAGTGGACTGACATCTTTGTCTGGTGTGATGCATTGTACACAAACCCTTAATATATTACAGCGCCTGTAGAAAACAGAAGATCTACGCCTTTCCAGTACAGTATACCATGACACAATATCATGTCATCAATTTAAGTGAAAATACATGTTTGCCCTTGTCCTGAGAAGAGTGACCTAAATATGTCATCTTATTAGAATCTCCTCAGACACAAAAATGTGGATATCACATTCTCATCAATGTGAACCAGATTAGACAGAACGATATGTAACTTTTTGAGGATTCTGTGGGGGGAAATGCAGGAACAAAGCTGAAATGTCACTCTTGCTTGTGAGTGTGGATTACAATCAGATCCAATCAGAAATCAAGGGCTATTGTGCAAGATTGGTTCCAGTCAAGAGTACGCGTATTCTCTGATCTCAAAGACTTTCCACAATTTGCTGGAGACCCCCTCAAGACTATCTGTGCAATTTTTACACAAATTGAGTAATTCAGTACTTCAAAGGCTATGCATACCCAAACCAGTTATACAAAAAACAAATCACTAACAATTTCTTAATAAGTGTAAGGCAAGTGCTACATGATTGCAACATGTTTTGAAGATTCTGACCTCTTAACAAAACACATGTTGAGGATTCTGTAAAGAAAAAGAAATGAGGACAGTTCTTTGTGCGAGCAGGTGCCAATTGGAAGTAATAATGGCCGAGAGGAATTCTGAGAGATTTTTCCCCCGGGTCAAATAAACAGCCATTTTTTCCCCCAACAAAGTTCTTCAATTATCTCTGAGAGTTTAACTTGGTATCTTGACATTATGGCAGAGAAGCCATGGTAGTCCCAATTCCAATGTTCTGACTACTGCGGACGACAAACTGTTACCACATTGCACTTTGACAGATCCTAGTAAGGCCAATTTTGAAATCCATATATTTATCAGTATTCATACTGCTCCAGGTGAAACATTGTCATGTTTCAGTCCAGAACCAATTCAATCAACATAGCTGTGTTCATAGGTGTGCTGGCCACCAGAACCTTTTGGGTACCCATGGCAGGACAGTGTGTTTGTGACACATTTGGGGAAAGGGGTAGTCTCCCTGTTTTGCTCAGTAAAGGTCACTCTTTTTTTTTTGGAGGAAAAAGCTTCCATATAATATACAATTGATTCACAATTTGTGAGGGTCCACTGCTGATTTTGAGAAATCAATTAAAAAGCAACTCATACATGGTGAGTTTGAAAGCTAACATGACCATTCTTTTCAGTGTGACTACAAGACAAGGTGGCGGCAATCCTAATTTGTTTTTATCAGGCTGCTAGAAAAAAAACAACAGACAGTATATTGATATTTTATCTATGAAAATATGACTAGCTGTCCAAACAGTGATTCAACTGCATTATATTACACGTGGCTGGTAAAACAAAAACGCATTTCTTTCGAAGTCTCTGGCCAAACATCACACCACACGACTTTTTGTCAAGTCAGGCGACATCTGCATTAAATTACCAGCATTAACTGCCTCAGTAGCCACTAAGTAGCGGTTCATTTAGCTGAGCTTTATTTTACTGAGCAAAACCATTCAGGTCGGACACAGTGAGAGTAGCTCCAGTTTAGCGGTGAAGAGGTAAACCAGGCTCACCCTTGATTTGGGAGAGGGAGAAGAACACAGCCGAGAACAGGTGTGTTCCTCACGCACGCGCTGCTGCTCTCGCGTCTTCACCTGGGTGATTCGGAATAAAAGGAGAAACTTAAACAAAAGCAAAACAAAAAGAACCGTTAAGTTCCAAACAAGGGAGAAAATAGAGCTGAAACCAAAATGTACAGACAGGAATGAACAGAACTATGGGAAGCAGCAAGGAGTGAATAGGATAGAGCTCTGGCAGAGAGTGGCATAGAGAGTGTGATTGGTTTGGATTGGCTTGAGGAGCCCCCTGTTGCTCTTATGTCCACAGAATGAAGCGCAAAAGAGAGCCTTGTTTTGCTAATTACGTTTAACCCTTTGGTTACCAGAAGTTTGGGTGTATGGAGATAAAGATTTCAAATTCAGTGGACAAAGATAAGATCTTAAATTGCTTTTAAAGCAAAAGTAGAAGTGTAAACTGGCACATTCGGGAGGCTTCGGGTGTCATAGTGATAGGGGGCATTTGTCCAACAAACAGAACAAAAACTAATAATAAATCTGGCTGATTTCTAACATGAAAATAGTAGAAGGAGTAATGACTGGAAAGCAAAGGGTTATATCCTCTACTACTAAAAAACTGTATCCATTCAAGCACACAATGTCTCCAATTATCCTTTCTCATCCACAAATAACATGGTGATTTTCATATATGCGACCAAATGAAAATTGGCCTTGGCATCTCATCTTAAAAAATGGCATTTTCATGACCTTGATAATAATGGATTACTCACGCTGTTGAGATAGTTCTTGGTGTCACAATTGGTCAAATCAAGATATGGCATAACAAAACTGAATTTTTGAAATAGTTGATAATTGAATGATGTATGATTGCGTTTTATTGAAATGTAACAAGAACAAGTTATAAATACAAGCACATCAAAGAACAAACTGCCTTGGCTAGTAAGCCAGACCCATTGTCTAAAAGGGCAAATTTGAGAGAGAAATGCTTGAAATTGCTCGAAACAGTTTTAGAAAAAACACATATAGCCTAGTTCTACAAATGCTAAACATACAATTTAAGCGCTGCCATCCCAGAACAAGAAGAAAACCTGGTTCTTCCTGTAGTCTGCGGATACTTTTTTTTTTCGTTCTGCAACACAACTGTAAATAAAATTCTCACTTAAAAGCCTTTATATACAAGCAGATTCCTATGATGACCTAGTAGAAATCTAAAATAAAAAAGTCCAAGGTAGTGGGGGGAGGGGGACGGTGGACAGTCACTTTTGTGAAAGGACTTCATGATTGGGATGCTCTTGATTTGCTTTGTTTTTCTCAATGAAAGTCCACCTTTTAAAAATGTCGGATGTTGGCTTAAAAAAACACAAACCAACAAAATATAAATCAAACGTCTTAAAAGGAAAGAAGCGTTTTCATGAATTTAAAACCAGAGATGTCCCAAGTAACCACAAGCAAAAACAAAAAGAAGGATTAAAACATATAAGGAAAGCTTGTGTATGTACATTTATCCCCATAGTCATGGTGCAACAAATACATATTTCAGAAAGTATGTTAAAGCCAATTTTGTAAAGAATGAGAATTTTCCTTAGTCCTATAATTTGATTGTAAAGGATGAAGGGTTGAAAGCCAATCAATCGATGTTCCTAATCTCCTTTTAAAACTCCTTTAGCTTTGCCAATCTGCTACTTCCATTGTTGCCCGTAAGAATCTTGGTAAAACTCCTGGTTGTCATTATTGTAACCATAGTTACCAGAATAGTCGCCACCTTGTTGCAGGGGTTGCTGAGCGATGGGTTGGGAGCCCCAGTTCTGGTGGGCGGTCTGCCGGCGTTTGGAGTCGGGCTGGTTGTAGCCGTCTGCCTTCCGCTTGCCACCCACGTTGCCCCCACGGTTCCCCCTGGTCCCTCGAGGTCCACGGCCCCTCTGCTGGGGCAGGGGACCCCCTCGGCCTCCGCGGCTCCCCCTTGACACGCCCATGGGAGCCCCTCGCTGGCCGTAGCCCCCTCGGCCTCGTGGAGGCGGGGCCCCGCGGCCCCGGGGTGGAGGTGGGGCCCCTCGGTTCCCCCGGCCGCCCCTCCCCCTTACCACATAGCCGTCATCGTAGCCGTAATAGGGGTCCTCATAGCCGCCTCGGTAGTCATGGTAATCATAACCATAGTAGTCGTCATAGTAGTCGTCATAACCGTAGTAATCAGGTGGGTAAGCATAGTTGCCTCGGCCTCCACGGCCCCGCCCACGCATTGGAGGGGGCATGCGTGGTGGAGGGTAGTAGTAATAATCATCGTACCTGACAACAGAACACGCACAACAGGCAATACATCAACTGCAAAACAATTTAGGGGGCCTTACTAATTCATCTGGTTCATACTGTGCACCTTGAATTGTTCAAATGTATCTTGACAATAACTGCCTTGGTCAATTCTTTGGGAATTGTGGTTCCAAAATGGCTAAATTTACAAAATTAAGTTAAAAATGCAGTGTTTGGATTGGAAAAAATATTAATTATTATGACACTATGGAGGGAGCAATGGCTCATTGCATTAGTTACAGGATCTTTCTAAAATGAAAAGGTTACTGAGGTCCTTATTAAAGTGAATTTGTGCTTTGGTGTCGTCGTAGATAACCAAAAAAAAAAATCATGTGTTGAACTATAATTTATTACTTGAGGCTAGGGATGCAACGGTACAGTTTTGCCACGGTTCGGTTTGTATCACGGTTTTTGGGCCACGGTAACGGTTCGGTTTCAATATATCAATATTATCTTGGCTCTAGCATACAGGAGGCTATATTTGCCTTTTCTATTTCAAATCAACAATGTGCTTCTACTTACACTTGCAGAGAAAATATTAAATGCATAGCCTGACACAGATGAAGCAGAATCACAAAAATGTATTAAAAGAAAAGAACACCATCATTGCCTTCTGTCATAAACAGGCAATGTTATCCATAGTGCAGTGCAGCATAAAGTAATGTGTAGTTATTTATTTAATAAACTCACTGTTCTTCACACATTTAAAGAAAATACTTAACTGTTATACACCCTCAAAAAAGTAGTGAACAATTCTGAAAATCTTCTCAAAATAATTGGTGAGGTAGTATTATGTGTAGTTTCAAATGGATATTTGATTTGGGAGTGCCTGCCCTGTCCTCTTTTATGAACGTAAAAAATGTAAACATAGACAAAAGTGCAGTGCAGCATTAAAAATATTAGAACAATGAAATGAACATTATTGCAACCTGTTGTCAGGGGGGGGGGGCAATATTCCGAGAAGAAAGTGGCAAATTTGCCACTTCACAAAGTGTCTGTTTCCCCTGTGTCTCCTGTCGTGTGTGTGTGTGTGTGTGTGCGTGTGTGTGCGTGTGTGTGCGAGAGAGTTGTGTGATTGACGAGTGGACGAGCGATTGGCTGATTTAGCAGTGAGTTTATTGTTTTTCGAGTGGACACCTCCCGCTGCCGTAGCCTAGCATGTACAACGTCAGGAAAATAAATGACCCGAGTTTGGAATGACATGTCAGCCTCCCCATCTCCTATAACCTCCCATCCCTACAATATTTTCCAGTAAACTATCAAAAAGAGAATACACTCAGCTGTGTCGGCGTCACGCTTTCTTAGGCTACTCTAGCGAGCAATCAACGCAGGGCAGAAACCACCGGTTACACTGTTACACACAGACTTTATAATGTGGCAAATTTTCGACCTTCTAAAGTGGCAAATTTGCGTCTTTACAAAGTACGTGGCCCTAATACGCCGTCGTATTCGTTATGTCTTTGGGAATTATAGGAATATTGTTGTCGAAAGGCTGCAGCAATGGATGGTTGGGTTTTCGGTGGCAAACTAACTCTCCGTGCTGCTCCACTTAAGGTTACAGCCGGGTGATGAAGGCGCAAGTGGGCCGACATGTTGGATGTGTTACCTTTATTAGGTGATCGTTGTGAAGCAGTGCTTGCAATGCACACTGTGCTTTGTTTACTGACGGTCTTTTTGCCTTGTTCGTGGGCTACTTCAAATGTCGCCATGATCATGCAGCCGCCGGTAAAGTTTGTTTTTTCTCACATGACTCCTTCATTTGCATTTCAACGCGCTTATTGGCTCTTGGGAAATTCAGTAAAATTCTGATTGGTTGTTGCAAGGTTGACGAGAGGCAAGCTGAACAGTCAGAGAAAACGCATCCCCCGGGTCCTAAGCACTCCTCTCTATCGCTCCCAGGCTACGCGCGCGCAATAACCTTGTATTAAATAAAAAGTTTAATGTCGCGTATACCGAAATATTGCGGTTTAGGTGAGTCTATTGAACCGAACAGGCCAAACCGAACGGTTCAATAAATTATTGAAAACCGTTGCATCCCTACTTGAGGCCATTACAGCCAAAAAAGGTGTGGGTTCATTCCGTTTACCTGATAAGGAATATATCCCCAAATCTTTTAACTCACCCCGTCGGCCTGGTGGTCTGTCGCTGTGCTTGCCTCTCTTTCCTCTTCTTATCAGGAGGCTTGGCGAGAACAATTTCAATCTCCTCACCCTCCAGCTCTTTCCCATTCATCTCCCGCATGGCCTGAATACAACACACAAGATAATCTGATAAATCATCATAGGGTAAACAACGCTGATATCTGCACCGTGTGACAGTCAAGGTCATACCTACAGTATCATTTGAAATACATTTGAATGTCACTGCTGAAATTAGCTACATGCAGGCCTTCTGCATACATTCTACTGTTAGTACAGTCTTTGAGTGGATGACAATGACTCCTGTAGATTACTTTTGGGTTAAAAAAGAAGTAGACATCTTATGATGGAAGGCAGATGAAGAGAGGCAAAGTTCTTCACAATGAATGTGTAAAAATTCTTTATCGGACAATGAGCACAGTGGGGACTTTATAGTTTGGGTTAATAGCAACTAATGGTTAAAACCAATCAGACCAGTTGCAAAATATCACGATACTCCACCCAATGTAATGTTACTTGACTCCTATTATGGACATCATGTCTGATATAGACTTTAACCATTTCTCACCTTGACAGCAGCATCCCTGTCTTCAAAGTGAACAAAGGCATAATCCTTCAGCTTCTTCACTCGCTCCAGCTTCCCAAACTGGGAGAATGTGGTCTCAAGGAGCTCTTCTGTCACTGGCGTGGCAAGGTTCCTGACAAATAGCACCTTCACCTGACAAACACCAGAGCATAGCCCCTATGAACTACCTACTGAAGCACAATTTCCATACATTTCTGAGAGAATTTCTGATCTAAATCTAATTCCGCTAACTATCTGAAATGTATCAACTCATATTACTTTAAAATACATCTATCTATGAAAGCCCATTTAGTACCATGTGCTAGATGCCCATTAGAGTCTTCATAGGCTTTAGCACCAAAACTCAAACAAATTCTAGCTATGTTTCTGACCGATTCAAATACATTTCTTGACATATTGTACCTACATACATAGCAAATGGCTACAAAGATGTGCAGTCAAGTAAAAACATACTAATCTGAAACAATAGTATCAGTAAGCAATATATCTGCAAAACCAAGCTTATGTTATTTGTCCAACATTGTAAAAGTCAAATTTGTTCAACCATGTGAAAAGCATTAGACATAGACAAGCATTAGACATAGAATATTACATTATGTGGCTGTAAATGTTTTTGTAAATGCTCTTCCAGGGGGACAGTTCCTGCTATAGTTGTATGTATGTTGCTAGTGAAAGTATACACAGGTAAATAAATGCAGCGAGAGAGAAATATATTACCAATAAACCAAGAGACAGTTTCTCAAAATCAACTGAATGAGAAAGCATTTGCTGTGTGCACGAGGGAACATACAGCTCATCAGTGATGTCTGGGGTGTATTTAGTTTGTAAATAGGTGAATCTAACCTTTGCCATGATATCTGGGTCAGGCTCCTCCACTGGGTCAGCCCACTCTACAGTGACTGGGTTGCCCCAGACCTTCACTTTCCCACTCATGAGCCTGCGCCTGGCCTGAGCTGCAGATTTATGGTCCTCATACTCAAGGAAGCAGAAACCTCGATTCTTTTTCTTGTCATCTGGCTGATGGTAAAGGATCACCTCAGTGAGGCCCTCTGGTGGACACAGGGGGAATCACACACAAGGCAAAAGTTCAAGGAGTTCGAAGAAGCCTCGTTAGTGATGAAAGGCTTAAACCAGGTTTATTTGTTTTTAAAAAAAACCAAATGATTCAACTGCTACAAAAAATAATATTTATGGTTAGAACATAAATAAGATGACTGTGTGTATCTGTTTTGTCTACCTTTGCATGCACTATAAACACTTTTATGATAAAGGGAGGCATGGGTATGACTGGATTTCAATAATTATTGAAAAAATGTCTTCAGGATATTACCAAAACCGTTCGCTGACCTGTTACTTTGCTGAAATCTTCCAAAATGCTTTCTCTGGTCTTGTTCTTGGGGATTGACCCAACAAACAACCGATTGTTTGCAACAGAGATGCAAACACCAAGATATTTACCCGACCGGATTTCATAATTATCGCACTAGACAAAACAAAACAAAGAAGCTTTTTTTAGTTCTTCACATGAAAGCCAAACAGCGGCTGTGAGATAAGCGATATGGCAAACAGATACAACCACAATCTGTATAATGAGTGAGTGAATAATGAGGTTTCGATTCACCCCATTTGTCATCGGTTAACTGATCTTACCAACTTTACCGCCTCCAGTGCAGCATCTTTATTGCAAAACGTGATGAAGGCATATCCTCGGTTCTGACCAGAGAGCGGGTCCATCATCAAGCGCAGATCCCAGATGGCGCCAGCTTTCTCAAAGAGTGGAACCAGCTCATCCTCATACAAATCCCTGGGAATCTTCCCAACAAATACCTGTGACAAGACAACCATGCTTTTAAAGAAGTAATGAAATATCAATCCATGTGAACAATTCCAAATTCACCATATGACTAGCAAAAAAATACTGAAACTGTGTGGGAATGTTTAGTCGGTGAGGAAATGTCAGACACAACAGATGACTGAATCACTAAGTGTTTTCTCATTTCATTCAAATTAAAATGTCATCATACTGACTCACATTTATTCAACACCTGATCAAAACCTAAAACATTACAGTGCTCAGTCACACAAAATGTTACTTATCAATACTTAACCTACATAAGAACTATTTCTTCTCCTGCACAGATCACAACATTCTACAGTTTCTGTAAGGTGCACCAAATGCACCAAAATCAGGTCGCTACTTATGCAACGGACTTAGTGCTGACAAGAAAATATTCCCTTCAATTCCTGAATGAGACAGAGAACTCTTACCTCTGTGCCAACTGCAGGCTGGGACCCAGTGTACACCTCATCTGGTGGTGGACCTCCGTACTTCCTTTGACCTGTGGTAACATCCAATGTGTATCCTGTTCTCTCTAGGAGAGCCTTCAAGGGAAAAAACACAAGTTTATTTATACACATGCACATAGAGAGCACTTACCAAGTCCTTAGCATCATAGCCTAACATTTATTTGTACCAAAGGCCTTGACAGCCTCACCTTAATTTTGGCTTCATCTGGGCCTTTTGTAGATTCTTGGACTTTGCTGCCCTGCTTTTCTCGCTGTCTGTAGGTTTTCATCACACCACACAAAAACGCACTCTTATTCTGCAACAGAGGATAATGATGCTCAAATCAACAGTTTGGCTCAAGACCCCCTAGAACACAAACTCTGCACTAAATACTGGCCACACTAACCTGCACATGCGACAGATCGCTCTCTTTAAACTGCTGGAGGACCGCCAGGGCTCCTTCCTCATTGAACTCCCTCAGAGCATCAATGGCCCGTTCGTCCAGGTCAGCGTATGCCACCAGTCCTAGAACACATCCACAACCGCCACCGGTCATCTATTAATAACTGCACATGTAAACAGGGACAGCATTCCATGGCTGAGTGTCTAGTGGCACTCCTCTGAGAGTTACTGACATGCAATGTGGTGCTCAGTGGAGCAGAGTGTATGCCAACTCCTTTCCATGACACTACAACTCCTGCAGTCCAGCGAACTGATACCACTGCCCAGTTCCAAATCCATAATGCATCTCTCGAGATGACGAAAGGAGGGTGTAAACTACTATCTAGTGCATATGAAATATAACTAGTAGAATACAGCTAGGGTTTAATGGAGGGGACATACAAACCAGGTGAAGACTTACCTGTTTGAAAGATATTGTCAAGACTCGCTGCTACTTTCTGGGGGAGTCCTGCGTCAATGAGTGTCTGGTAATTCTCTGTGTGTGCTACAGTGATGTCCATTGGCTCCTCATCCTCCTTGACCGGAGTCGAGTTGCCGTTCACCTCGGCAGCCATGCTCCTGAAGCCCAATATTTGCAAAACTTACTGTACACATTCGAGTTCATGACCTTTCAAGCAAATCAGCACCTTGTGCCTAGTGCCTTCCACTGTTGTTTTCAAATAACACATACCGTAAAATGCTTCACTGTATTCTAGAATAATAAATGTCACTATCCGAACTAGAAAAACCCATAGCATACCCCATGGTTGGGTGTTTCCACTCGATCCAGCCCAGTCAATATTAATGACCATTTCAGTGTTTTGTATGTCCTGTCAATCTAACCCTTCAGAAATAGTATGAAGCCTATCAATTTCCAAACACATCAACACCGTGTTTACTTGTAGAAGAAATAAAGATAGAGAAACAAGTTAAAACACATGAAAACCTCGTACAGCCTCAAGTTTCTTCATTTTCACTGTTAAACCTATGCCATGCGCAAATGAGACTTGAGCATTACATTATTATTCTGTAGTGCTTGTTGCTGATCAAATTATCCACACAAACAGAGCATTCTCTGATGGCTCCTCTTCATAGATTGACTTGTATTTTGATTTGCTACCTCCAAAACTCTCCTTTCTAACAAGGTTTCTTTGTTAATATTCTGAAGACCCTTGAAAATCAGCTAGGATAGTAAGGTAAGTGGTCAACTAAATGGAGCATTTCATGTTTAGACGTCATACTCTTGACGTTGCCGATCATGCAACTATAACTAAGTTTTATAATATATATGGCGTATATGTATAATTTGAGTTTAGTAGAAGCGCGACTGTTCGCTTGCCTTCAACATACTGACGTCTGAAAGTGACAACAGCTAACAAAACGCGCCTGCCCAGACAGTCCACGAATGTCTCGAATGTTTCAAACTAGCAAACACAGACCGTTCCGCCCCCCTCTTCGGCTAGTAAGCTAGCGATTTGTGTGCTCCTACATCATCTCTGAAGCCATCCTTTACAACAATGCACGAGTGGAACATGCCATGTAAGAGACAAAGACCAGAAAAAGGAGGTAGCACAACCTTTATTCGTCGTCCCATTAATTAAATGCGGCCTAAACTGAATGTAGCTGCTAGCTACTTGTTCAAACCTTGAGCTAGGTCTGGCTAGGTCTAGATAGACAAAAATTGGCAACTAGCAAACATGATTACCTACTTACCACACTTCTGAAGGAGGGCCTGTTCGGTAAATACCCCGCTTCCCTCTATCAAATTGCAATACTTTATCAATTTGCAAAATATTTGACAAATGATTCCTGCAAGATTCCAGACGGCGCTGCTCGTACCCGATTCTCGCGGTCAACGCGACCCCAGCGTCAGGGTACGCGCACGCTGTTGATACGGGGTTTCCTACCGTGATACACAGGGACTCGGCGTATCATAAGCACTAGGCTCATTTAGTTCCTGGCCTCCAAAGCAATGAGGGCTTGTATTAATATGCATGCGTTCCATGGACTTAAAATTGAAAAAAATCCAAGAAACATTGCGGTTACGAATTTATGTATGTAGGCACTAAGTCCCACTGGAGTCACATACAGCAAGGACTCCAAATGCACAACACTTGGAATTCCTAAGCATTTAAATTCAATTCTCAGACAACAAATTGTAACTGATGGGCATACTCTGCATCTTCACATACTCGCATACTCTTAATATCAGATGCTTGAAAGACCATTAACCTCAGAGTTAATCATGCCAATTTAAGATGAACAGGTATTCATTACAGTGAGCTCAACCTCATTGAATGCCAAAGAGCTATTACAAGTGAAAGTGCATACACTACGTTTTTGACCACCTGACCTACAACCTATATTTACAGTACTGACACAAAAAAAGTGGCTTAACAAAAATACTAGTCAGCAGTTATTTTAATAAACATTTATTGTTGTCCGTTGAACCCTCACACAAGGACACCATACTGTTTCAGAACATCTGTGTACTGAGCAATCCTGCCCTCAACGTTCTTCTCTGCCTGCTTGGTCAGCTTGACCAGAGTCTTCTTCTTAGCATAGTGAAGCTTGGCCTTGGCTTTCCTCTTCTCCTCCAGCGTGCTAGTGATTGCCTGGTACTTCCAGCCAACCTCATGCGCCAGGCGTCCAAGGACAGCAAACTGCAATGAACCAAAACAAAGCATTTAAAATCTAGTGTTTTAATGTACAATGAAAGTCACATGCAATACCAACAGCCCCATTAAGCATGTCCACACAAATGAACAAATCCATCATTCATCTTCCTTAGAGAGCCGGCACATTACCAAGTATGCTACACGACTTACCTTACGAGTAGGCTTCAGACGCACAATTTTGAGAGCGGCTGGGACCACCATACGCTGCCTCTGTTGACATAAATTAACTGTTAGTACCCCATGAATGCCTTCCCCAACAAAGGAATAATGTGCATTTGTCTCAGATACTTGTACGTTCTCATATGTTCTCAAACAAGGTAGGTTAGGGTTAGTAAGGAAGAACATCATTGACAGATCTCATGATCCAATTCAACACAAACAAAATAGTAACTTGCCTTGTCATAAGGAGGGGGAATCCCGTCAAACACCTTTAGCCTGTCAAGAGCAGCCTGTCCTCTCTTGGTCTTGTGAGGAAGCATACCTGTCAATCAAGTGGGCAGGTCAAATTAAGTGTGTAGTGGGCAAGTGAGCAACCAAGTTTCACATGTATGATAAGACCAACACTCCAGCCAAGCTCAGTAGTCAGATCCGTAAGGATGTCTCATCAGAACAGTCAGGTTCGGGATAAAGGTACATCATAGCATGGGGAGGGTCACACGCTTTAATGAAGTAGAGCTGTAGGTTGGTTTCCTTATCCCTTTCCCAGTAAGATGCATAGAACATCACCTCTGACAGTCCTCCAGAAGATCCTGCTTGGAGCTCTGAAGTGGTATGGGCCCCTAGAGGGGTTGGTGTTCATCCTCTTGCGCAGGAAGGCCAAGTACTTCACTGTTACGAGAACAAAAACACCATCAACATTTGCTGCACATTTATGATCATGGTATTTGGCAGATGCTTTTATCCAAGGTGACTTACATTATGTCAAGACTACATAAATAAAAATCTTGATAAAAGGCACTTTAAACATAACAGTAACAATAAAAACAATGAAGCACATGGGGAATAGAATAGTCTTTAAACACTTCTGAAAAAACTACAGAGAACACTAGGCAACTCATTCCTCTAAAAGAAACTACTGAAAGAATACTGCTGTCTCAGATGGTAGTGCATGTGAGTCTTATCATGGTAAACTCAAACAAGATGGGTAAAGGCATCACTGACAGCAGCATCCAAGAATACAAAGTTTTGCACTGTGCACTTTGCCCACTGAGGGCTAATATAGAACAAATGATCACCTCTCAATAGGATAAAGACCATTCTACTTACATTTGTTGCGGTAAAAGTTTCCAGAGATGTTGATTCCCTCACATCTCACAATCACAACTTTGTGGCCTGTAAGCAAAATAAACACTATGATGAACATGTTCAGCATTTGGATCACAACTTGCCTAAAGAATACAACTGTCTCAGATGGTAGTGCATGTGAGTTTTATCATAGTTCATTCAAACAAGATGGGTAAAGGCATCACTGACAGCAGTATGGCACTTGCTCAATGATGGCTAAAATAAATATAATTTTACATACATTTATTTAGCCATCAACTTACATCAAGAGAAACAAGCCATTGGACACATTAAGTGGCATGAGCGTTTCATTAGTATTAAACACATTTGTACTCACCCATCAAGACCTGCTTCGCCACAATGGCAGAAAGTCGACCAAGGAGATGGCCTCTGCCATCGATAAGCAGAACCTTGGGAAAGAGAGAAATAAGTGAGGACTCAATGTACGCCAAGTGCCAACACAGTTAAGTAATCACTGCGCTTGATGTCTCAGATGGGAGTGCATGTTGTACTCTCATGGTCGTTAAACTCGAATACTCGAGTGAGAATATTCATCATTGACAAAACAAGCAGGAGTCAACACGGATAACTTCAAAAGTTACATCCTCGCATTAGCCGATATAAAGTTGGGTCACTTTAGTTAGCGTCAATTTAGCGCTGCGCAGTTTCTTAGCAGTAGCCTGTACTCAAGGATCCTCATACATTAGAATAATATACAGAATTCAGATACTCACTGATATTTCCACTTAACATCGAATGAGGAATCGGGTCTTAGTATTGAGTTTATAACGAGGACAAGGTGAGATTTACTCACGGAGCATGTGTAGTTAAATACTGCGATAGGGTAACGTAGGAGCTAGGTAGCGTTAGTTGGCTAGACAGACACTAATATTTTATACTCCTACATCCATCCGTATGAAGAATCATTAAAGACGACGAAATGCATCCGGATCCAGCATACACAACCAAACATCGTCGACATTAAACTTAGCAATGCAGGTGAGTGGTTCAGGAATAACGCTAACATTAGCCTCTACACTGCATGTTCCCAGTAACGTAAACGTGGGCTGCGGAGCATGTCATGGTTTCAATAAAATGACCTATATTCTTTAAGTTACATTGCTGGAACACATTCAGAAGCCATAAAATATGATGGGTAACGGATTTAGCTCTGCGGATACACATTCATGGTACATATAATAGTACATTTAAGCGTTTACATTTCACGAGTTCAACACACCTTATTGAACCGGTCCGCCATGATGTCGAAAAGAAAGACAGGCGGGTTGGCCCAGTGAAAAGGACAGGGGCGAGGGCGGAGTCTCAGCTGTACGGGAAGTGACGACTTCTTCCTCGTTGAAGAACTGTGCTGATGTTGAGCTCATCTACTGCCACCACTGCCACCCAGTGACTACTATCAGCACAACTGAGAGACCTAGCAAACTACGTGCCTGACCGATACCAATTTCCATAAAGTTGATCTCCTCCTTCCGACAGACTTCGCAATCCTTGGTCACCTTCCAAACTCTATCACGATGAAACCTCTGGGTGAACTGAATGATGATCTGTCTTGATCTGTCCTTCTCACGTTTGCCAAGGCGATGGACAGAGTCGACGATGTGGTTGATGTTCGAAGACCACGATGGAAAAATCCTCACCAGCAAGCCAAGGACCTTAGCACGTGTGTCCTCATTGTCAACTTCTTTCATCCCTTTGATCTTAAGATTCCACCGACGTTTATAGCGATCAAGCTCCAGAACACGCTGTTGTAGATCAACATTGTTTTTCTTCATTTCGGACATCTCCTTATCAGTAGCTTTAATGTGATCTTTGCAATCTTTAATCTCAGCTGCGTTGAATTCAACTGCTCTGGTTATTGTCGTTAGCATAATAGAGTTCTGTTGCAGTTGGGAACCAATAGTGTCAACTTTTTCGCTTAACACCTTTGCAAACCTGACCGGGATTCACGAGACGCGCTGTGGCCAAAGATAGCTTCAGCCAGAGAGGCTGGAAAACGGGCATACTTCAAAGGTGGCGATGGCTATATAGATGGAGTTAAAATTACTTAGGCCTTAAAAAAAAAAAAAATGCATAGGCAAGGTTTTCTTGAATACGACCCTAGTTCTCTTTAAAAGAAAAAAAAAAGTAAAAATGGGTTGGATGGTTCTCATTTTGAATCACTTAAGTAACGGGACAATGATCCCTCCTTTTGGAATTAAGCTTCTCTTAATTCTTTGTTCACTTTTGGACTCATTTGAACTCACTAGCAGTTGCTAGTTTTTCTATGTTTTGTTCATTTAACTGTATTTCACTCAATGCTAGGGGCTTAAGAGACATTACTAAGAGAAAATCTATTTTTTTTATTTTGTAAGGGCGAAAAAGCTAACTTCATTTTATTACAGGAAACTCATTCAACTAAAGATGATGAAAAATTCTGGACCAGTCAATGGGGTGACAAAATTTTGTATGATCATGGCTCCTCAAGGGCTGCTGGTGTGGCAGTTTTGTTCCACAAAGCTCCAGGGAAAGTAGTAAAGTCTAAATCTAGCAATTCTGGTCATTGGTTAGTATGTGTGTTGGATATCAACGGACACTACAACATTCTTGTCAATGTTTATGGTTTCAATAACCTTACTCAAAATAGACAGATGATTTCTGACATTTCTGACACTATTACACATTTTAAACTCTCTTATCCAACAGCTACTATTGTTATGGGTGGAGACTTTAACATGGTCTTTAATGAACACCTTGATAGATACCCTCCAAAATCTCAAAACCACTCTCATAACTCTCTTCTGTCAGAGATTTGTCGTTCATATAATCTTTTAGATCCATGGCGACACAGATATCCAAACACCAAGCAATATTCCTGGTTTAAGCCAAACCATACTATAAAATCAAGAATCGATTTCTGGCTGGTCTCACTCTCTATGCTTGACACCATTTCAGATTGCTGTATTTCAGCTGCTCCACTCACAGATCACGCAGCTATTACATTGATTGTCAAACCCACTAATGTCAACTACTGTAATAAGGGTTATTGGAAATTTAATTGTAGTCTGCTAAAGTACCAAGCGTTTAATGATGGCGTTAAAGCCATTATTGCACAAGTTATGTCAGATGACTCCATACAATCTTATATTTCTAAATGGGAATTCACTAAATTCAAAATAAGAGAATTTTGTATTACCTATGGGAAACAAGTGAACAGAGACAACAAGTCAACAGAAATGAATTTAATCAAAGAAATAAACGTGCTCTGCCAAATGTTGTCTCCCACCGAGGAGGATAAACAAACACTACATACCTTGTCGTCTAAACTTGATGAAATATATCTAAGAAAGGCAGAAGGGGCCTATGTTAGATCCAGAGCAAAGTGGATAGAAGAAGGGGAGAAAAGTACATCCTATTTTTGCCAGCTAGAAAAAAGAAGACAAGAAAAAAATTCAATAACATCCTTACTCATAGATGGAGAGGAAAATACAGACCCAGCTGTGATTGCAAAAGAGGTGGTTTCTTTCTACCAGAATTTATATTCATCTGCATATTCTCAAGCAGATGCCGATTGTTTCTTCAGAAATATCCAGCATCTTATTCCTCGTGTAGAACATGATTTTGCAGAATTGTGTGACTCTGACTTGTCTATTGAAGAAATTGAAAAAGCTGTGGAAGGTTTATCTTTAAACAAATCTCCTGGAATGGATGGTCTGACAGCCAACTTTTATAAGCACTTCTGGGATGCACTGAAGGGCCCTTTCCTTCTCATGATAAAAGAAGCAACTGATAATATGACATTTCCCTCTACCATGAAACAGGGTATTATAACTTTAATTCCCAAACATGGCAAAGACCCCAAACTGCTAGATAATTGGAGACCAATTACTTTATTAAACACTGACTATAAACTAATTACACTTGTTTATGCTAACAGATTAAAAAAGAAACTGCACAACATTATAAGTGACTCCCAATCTGGTTTTATGAAGGGTAGATCTATTCACAATAACATTCGCTTGGTACTTGATCTCCTAGACTACAAACATTTGATAGAGGATGAGGGCTTCATGTTGTTTCTTGATTTTTTTAAGGCCTTTGACTCTATTGAACATCCCTTCATTTTTCAGTGCTTAAGCCTATTAGGCTTTGGTGATAAATTTATAAATATTATAGCTTCCCTGTATGACAATACTAATTGCTCCATCTCCTTACCAAGGGGTACTTCACCTCGTTTTTCTATCGGACGTGGAATCAAACAAGGCTGTCCTATCTCTCCCTCTCTTTTCATAATAGCAACAGAGATGCTTTCCATTCTTGTTAAAAATTCCAATATTGCCCCGCTTGATGTTTTGGGATTGCCAGTTTTGATTAGCCAGTTAGCTGATGATACAACTATTTTTATGAAGCGTCTAGCTGAGACTCCCAAAATTTTGGAGGCTATCCAGTCTTTCTCTAAAGCTTCTGGCTTGAAACTGAATTTAAATAAATGTGAGTTAATGCCTATCCATCAATGTAATCTAACAGAAGCCTACAATATCCCCATAAAATCTTCAGTTAAATATTTAGGCATACATATTTCGAGTGACCCAACTGACAGAGAGAATATGAATGTGTGGAAGATAACCAAGGATTGCCAGGCTAAGCTGAATTCATGGTTACTAAGAGACATAAGTTTACTAGGTAGAATCTTTCTGACAAAAATGGAGAGCATATCAAGGTGCATATATCCAGCATATTCAATGACTATATCTAAGAGAGCCATTAAAAGAATTAATCAAATCAACTTTGATTACATATGGAGAAAAAGAGTTCACTACATTAAAAGATCAGAAATCACAAAAGAGGTCAGAGATGGAGGGTTACAAGCCATTGATTTTGACTCAATAAATGGAACTTTAAAAATCAAGTGGTTAAAATCATTCTTAAACAACAGTACTAGCTTCTGGTATCATATCCCACATGAAATATTCAGGAAATTAGCTGGTATAGATTTCTTCCTAAGATGTGACTCCAGTATTCAGAACCTGCCCCTCAAATTATCCCTCTTCCATCAGCAAGTTGTTCTGTACTGGAAAATTCTGTACAATCATAATTTTACCCCTCACAACACGCCGATCTGGAACAACAGATACATTACTACAAAAAAGTCGTCTCTATACATCAAGGACTGGTTAGATAAAGGCATCTGGTCAGTCCTGCACTTAATTGACTCCAATGGTTGTCTTTTATCGTACACAAGCTTTTGTTTGAAGTATGGGTTAACATGCAACATTGTTACGTATCAAACTGTATTTGATGCCATTCCTGATTCCATTTTAGGATTGATAAGAGGGATTATATCAGATCCTACTATTTGCCCCTCCCTACCACAACTCTCTGTTGGAGGTTGTGCCTTTAAGGAGTCTAGGTTCCCCAACAAATCTCTAAGAGAAATATTTAATAGCCTTTCTTATCCTATGTTAACATATAGAAACTCCATTTCAAATTTTTTCACAAAGCATCGTATACAGGTCTTGCGAACCAAATACTTGAAGTATCCAATAATCCCTAAAGCCAAAGAGTTACATTTTAAAACTTTGAATGGTATATACCCCTCCAACGAATTTATCCAAAGACGCTTTGGGATAGAGACTGATAATTGTGTGTTTTGTGATGAGCTAGAAACTGTTGAACACCTGTTTGTCCACTGTATTCATGTTGAGTCTTTGTGGCTTGATCTTCATAACTGGCTTCTTCCTAAATGTTGTATGTTAAGTAGCTTTGACTCAAATGACATTATATACGGACTCTCTATGATCAATGATAATGATGATCTCCTGGTCAATGTAATTGTCATCCTGTGTAAATTTTTTATACATAAATGTAAATATTTAAAAGTGAAGCCCACTTTTAGTGGGTTTCACAATCATTTCCTTTCTTACTCAAAAGCCCTGAAAGTTATGAATTCTAAGAATGCTATGCAACTCTGGAACAGAGTAACAGAATCTGATTTACTTTCCAAGCCCTAGTATGTATTTGTGTTTTTTTTTCCTTTCTTGTTTTGTTTGTTCTGAATGTTTATTGCACCTATAATATTGTACATGGATTTCGTATGTATAAGTTTGAGCCATGTGTACTGTACATGCAGAATTACTAATAAAAAAAAAAATAAAAAAAAACAGATAGAGCCCACAAGAAAAAAAAAAAAAAAAAAAAAAAACCGATACCAATTTCGATACTTTTGGATTTCAAAAAACCGGTAAACGACAAATCAGCAAATTATTTTTTTAACCAATACAAATTGTAAAAATGTACGGTTTAACTTAGCATAGGCCCACCACTGAAACGTTCTGGTGGGACATCAAGGTGGGTACAAGGTGGAACAGGACTTGGTGCCCAAATGAAAGGCTCCATATAATTTTTAGGAATAATAGTATCAGGCATTGCTTTTATTTGGAGTAAACACCATTGCCACAAAAACATTAAAAGTAGGACTAGGCCTATTTACCTTATAGCCTAGACTTTATGATGGTGTTTGGCATTTTTTTTTACACTAGGCCTAGGCTTAGTGTTAAACCATCAACAGTGTGATTGGATGGATTATTTGATGGGGAAAATGCATAGTGTAAGATAATGTCCATACCCTCATATTACCTCATATCACCTTACACTGACAAGATTTGGGAAAGATTCTTGAAAGATTGTAGTCTTTTGAGTAAAGCTTGAATGATGGGCATTAGTTAAAAGACTAAGATCTTACAAGAATCTTTCCCAAATCTTGTCAGTGTAGGCTGTGTTGCATTATGATTTTCATTTTGGCACCCATGTTGGCAAGAGCATTACAGTGCCTCTGCCATATTCATGGCTTGATGCATGCTGCAACTGTGACCCAGCTAGAGAATAGAAGGGATTTTGTCCACAAATGAGTGGTTATGTGCAGAAAAACACTGAAAAGACCAGTTGATAGACAGAATGTGTGTTTATAAAGCGAAGTGAAGTAGAATAGGGTCCACCAACCAGACTCTGAAAAGGACAAGTGTTTAAAAGTCAGAACTATAACTAACTACTTAATAGGCTTAAATGAGGATCAGTATTTCCATTAGTTACTTTTATAAACCCAGACACTGATAGATCGGCAAATGGCTAAAATCGGCACCCCAATTTATCGGCCGGGCTACTTATCACAACGAAATCCCATTCCTTTAGAGGCCACTTACAATAATCAAGGAAGAAGTCTAGCATTTTCTATTCTAGTAGATGAATCAGCCTATAGGCTACTGCCACATAAGTTCCAAAAGATGTAGGCCTAAACACCTTAACCTCCCGGATTGCCTGACAGTTTGTGCCAGATGATCACATGAGTGAGTCAGCACGAGGATACCCCTATATGAATATCAGACTTCCAGTCTTGTCATCTGGAGTAATTTTGCAAGTTGTGTTTTGTGATAAGTCCTGCTGCAATTTCTTGGTCACCTTCATATATTTATAAGACAGTTCTCTGAAACTTGATGGATTTAGGCTATAAAAATGCAACATTTTACTCTGGAGTTGTGTGACTTAATGGAATATGCACAAAAAAGCTGCTGTGTTGAAAAGCCCAATTTGACTTGACTTAAAATATCCACTTTTATCAGTGTAATAGAGCAAAGATACAAAATGATGCAGGTTTCCCATTCTTTTTCAGTTGTATTAAATTACAGAAAACATATAGCAGTCCTACAGACAGATATCAACATTTAGGTCAGCACTCATTTTAATAACATCATATTTAACTCAGATAGGTAGAACTTAAGGGCAAAGATCATGCAACACAAGCGATCACCGAGTCTGAAACAGGAACAAAGCTTTAAGCACTCCTGTGAAGCCATCACATTCAGTCTTTAAGTTCTTTGATTTTCCCTTCATGGCGTTTGATTTCTTGCTGCAGCCGATCAATCTCCTTCTTGTGGTGGTCCATCTCTCCCTGGTGGTGCTCCTTCAGAGCTCCCAACTGCTCCTTCTCTTTACGTCTGGTTGTGTTATTAGATGTTTCCATAGAAAAGCCAATAGAAAAGAAAATTACCCCAATGAGTGCAAATGCAAGGTAGGCTATAACCGTCCCTAAAGGCCTACTCGTCTTCAACAAGGCCTGCCACCCAAATACCATTTCCCAACATGTTCAGAATCAGATGGTGAACCACAGTTTTAACATGTCAGACTGCATAATAAGAAACACTCACTTGAAGTACATCTCCTCCTCCATCGCTTGCTTCTTCCCAAAAGCACCCCCTGCCGCTCGAATGGACCCTCCACCCCCGCCACCTTTTCCTGCACCTTTGCCAAGTTCGCCCAACTAATGACAAAATAGAACACAGACCGCTCAACTTTACAGATGAACAGGAAGTTCTGTGGTCATGATTAGGGTAGCCTATTTCTGAAAGGACACCACAATTCTGTTGATCAAAGTAGGCCAATTTATGGGCGAATATGTGCAGGCTTTTAGACACCTGAAAATACTTTCTGACTGTGTTATTGTGAATAGATATGCATTAACAATTCAATTCAATTCAGTTTATTTGCCAGACCCATGTCCAAATTTACACAAGACAGACATTACAAATACATATTAAGACAGAGGATAGTCAAAAAGCTACACAAAACAATGTAATACATTATAGAAAAACAATTTTTAAAATGTATACAGGCATTTTCTCCAGTGCGCTCTCAGTCTGGATGTGTACCTTGTGCTACTCATAAGTGGATTTGAGAGTACCACCATGATATTGTTGGGCGACTCATCCAGGCGTAGTGAAAACTTATACATTAGGTTTCTTAAAAGTGCATGAAGTGTGCTTACACAGGTCTACAGATACAAACATCTGGCTAGCACTCCCTACTCTGGGAACCCTGAGTAGTATTCTTAAAGCATCATTATGCAACTTGTAACTTTTGCATGCTGGCCTTTTTATAAGTGAACCAGAGGTGATCAGTGTAAAGTGGTGTGCAGTATGCCTTGAACAGAGCCACTTTAACTTGATTGGAGCAAGATGTAAATTTACGGGCTAGTGTTTGCCTGACACAACGATAGGCTATATGGCAGTTAAAAGCTTGCGAAGGTTATTTATTCATTTTATAAAATATCTTATTGGACTTTGCTTAGGCTAAATGTCACCGATCAGGAAAAGGGAATCAAAAACATAACTTACAGCCGATTTCAAGCAAATCATACCTGGTCAGATGACATCCTTAACTGTGTGGCCAACACATTTCTATAGTTTGCTTGTAAGAATCTCGCCATCGAACAGTTACCAGCGTCCAGCGACAAACATGCCCGCGGTCGTGCGTGCACTTGCTAAAATAGATACACGGCCCCCACCACTCATAGGGAGAGCTAATTAAGGACATATTGCGAATGCTTCCGTGAAAAGATAGATGGTGTATGTTTTTACTCGTAGTTAATTATGCAGCTTAAGCTATTCTATATTCCATATTGGCATATATTGACAAACGACACAGCAATTAATTACTGACTTATTTCAATAATGGTACAGCCGAAAATCAACACCGCGCTTACGTATAGGGGCCAGTTCACGCAACTTGACATCGCGCCTGTTCTGTGCGTCTGTGCGCAGCAGTCAAAACACTTGCTGTATCAAAGCAGAAACTAATAAACTCTCCATCTTAAGCATTAATGAATGGGAGATGAGGCCACAGGCGAGCTCGTACGGTGCAACGTTTTCAGATCATTTCCAGTTTTTATATTTTAGACTCATCCTAAAATGGATGCAATTCATTTTTCCCTCATAAATATACACATCCTCATATAGCCTACTCCACAAAAAAAGACAGGTGTTTGGAGTGTTTTGTAAATGTATGAAATGTAGCCTACTGAAATATTCCATTTACTGTCTATTAGTATACAGACCCTTTGTTAATGCAATTGTGTACTATAGTGCATCAATGGTCCTTGAGATGCTACTTCACTGGAGTTCACCTGTGCCTAAATCAATTAATCGGACATTATTACGAGAAGTGCACACTTGGGTATATAAAGTCTCATAGTTGATGGTGTACATCAGAGTGAAAGCCAAGCCACAAGATCGAGAGAATTGTCCATAAACATGCGATACAGGGTTGTGTGAAGACACAAATCTGGGGAAGGATACAAGAAAATGTCTGCAGCATTGAAAGTGCCCAAGAGCATGTATCATATTCTCAAATGAAAAAAGATTGATTCAACCAGTCTTCCTAGATTTGGCCTCCCAGTCAAACTGAGTATTGATGACAAAGGGCCTTGGTCAGATATGGTCAATAAAAGGGCCCAATGGTCACTTGGTTCTCCTATTCCATCTCTTACTTCATCCTCCATCCCTACTCTTGCGACTTTTGTGCGTGCGTGCGTGCGTGTGTGTGTGTGTGTGTGTGTGTGTGTGTGTGTGTGTGTGTGTGTGTGTGTGTGTGTGTGTGTGTGTGTGTGTGTGTGTGTCTGTCTGTCTGTCTGTCTGTCTGTCTGTCTATCAGGGATGGACTGGCAATCTGTGCGTTCTAAAAATCCAGAACGGCCATCCATCCAATGGCCATCGACTGCCTGCTCAGTAGCTCGTGGTCCACGTAGGGCTGTTTCTCCACATATGCGTCACTCAGGCTCAAAGCTATCAGTTTGTCTACGCTGCTGTCACTGCCATCCAAAAAAGTAACTCTCTCTCTCTCTCTCTATTAAATTCACAGGTGCACAGGCACGGGCAGAAGTGACTAGCTACATGTCACTCCCAATTACTGTGACATGAAAATAAACCACAAAAAGTAGCAAAATATAAAAACCCAAGTAACCCAAATATAAACCATTAAAATGACTTAACATTTCATAATAATGAAACATTGTATATATTAACATAAATAAGAACAATAACATGTAAACAGATCATTTACATGTTATAAGGGGTTATTTGCCATGAGCCCCTGCCCTATACCCCTGCCTTGCCTACAGACTATAGAGGTAAAACAGAGGCCTAAATGTAAGCTTGTGTTGAACCAGCGTGATTCAGCCCTGCACACGTTCAGACTCGAACCCGAGAACAGCAGCACCTCAGATCAGGAGTCGAGCGTGCAAACAATCGAGCTAAAAGCCCAGGCTATAGCTTTCATGCCAGCAGCACTCTTGACACGTCGGGGAGTGAGGTTAAATTCCACACGCACATCTAAGCTAGTTGGCGTCCGTTACACTAACAGTGTTGCTTTGTTCAGCCTATAAGATAAGGTTTATAAGATATCAATTCTTCTACCCTGTCATTAAGGGTTAGTTTTATTGGTGTGATATTTACATTATTCAAAGCTTGCAGGAGCTAGGCTTACTCTCTTGATGTAGTATGTAATGAGATAATTTCCCAATAGACTTGCTTAGAAGTAGTTGAATAACTGTGTTTTTATAGGTTGTATTTTAATATGCTATCAATATAATACATTTTAAGTAAATTTATCAATAGTTTCCACAAAATCTCTAGAAGTCATCATTCTTTTATTCGTCAAAATTTCTGTCACAGGGTACTACGCCCTCAAACTGCAGGCCCAAAACTATCATGGGGGGCCCATTCTCCAGCAGCATCGAATCAATGATTTGTTTTTTGGTAAAATGTGACCACTATTTTTCGATGTGATACCTTGACTGGTAAAGTTTACGAGACAGCAAAAGTGTGTGTGTGTGTGTGGTGTGCAGCTAATGGTTGTGGGCTTATTTGGAAGAAAGTAGGGTCTCTTAAGTCCCAGTCTGTCCCTGGTGCCTGCGTGTATGCATGCATGCATGTCTGGTTGTGTGCGTGTGCATGCGTGTGTGTCTGTGCATGTGGATGCATTTGTGTCTGTATGTGTGTATGTGTGGGTATTGTTACACCCCACCGTTACATGTCCGTTGCAAGCAGAGCACCTGCAGAGAGACGGAATGGAAGAGGAACAGGGACAAACAGCACTGGGAACAACACACAGCGCAAGAAACACATACAGTCATGACCTACAGTTGCATTTTTGGAAGTGAAATGTGGAACCAAGTGAAGTAATAGATGTGTCTTGCAGCAAGACGCTGCACCATCTGGTGAACAAACTACTGTATGTAACGTGGCCCCTGGGGTCCAAACATTTTTTTTCTGTAAAAGTACTAGGGCTATACATGCTCACCAAGTCTGATGTGTCCCGGTGTTTCGGTGTCCCGGGTATCGTTGACGCTGACCAAAAATTCAAGTAGATGCTGGTGTCTCAAGTGCGCTCCCCTGTGCTCTCGCCTCCACTATTTGTGCAGTGATGAGGACTATGAAGCTATGTCTGGTAACAAGTTGTTTGAGGTGATATCTGCTGGAAGGCAGAGCCTCCGTCCTAGGTTTACCTGCCAATCCCGTCCTGATTTAGCAAACCAGTGTCTGGCTTTGCCATATAAGCAAGTCTAATGGGAGTTTGGTCTCTTCACACAGACTACATCAACAGAGCTCCTGAGCTGAGCTACTATAGCCTATAGTTTTCAATAATCTAAAGGTGACACGTCCTACTAAACCAGAGACTTTATGAGGAGACACAGCACTCAAAAAATGTTCCATAGAACATGCATGACCATGGGGTTCATTTGTATGGCCGTTGTCCACACAGATCCCGCCCCTTCCTCCATCAAAAGC